>NC_058085.1:125320391-125620391 GCF_014858855.1 Bufo gargarizans
TTACATATATTATTATATATTTCGAATATTTAATATATTAAAATATATGCAACTATATTATGGCTAAAAACATCAGTAGTAGTTTCCCACATATTATGCATTCATATATATCAGAAGTATGATTTTATATATATGTGTTAAGCAAAGAACATTGCTGAGTTTGTGGGAGGGGAGGCTGATTACAAGGCTACTTACATGCACCTGTGAGCCCAGGCTGGCTGGTTACTAGGCTATTTATAGGCACCTGTGGGTCCAGACTGATGCCAATTCAGCTGATTTCACTACCTCTGGCTCAGCTCTAGGATACAGCAGCATGGTGTGGAGGCCCCTTACGGCTGGGCGATGGCAGAATGTCTCAGGAGGGCGCTGGTATTCATGGTAGGATCGGAATGGTTTGCACGGGACCAACGCTGCGGTCTGCGACATGTAGCACTCTGGGATGTAGCAGAGTCGGGCGCTAAATGGTTGAGCGATGGTTTTTAGTTGGTTCAAGCTATGCTCGCTGTGTTTGGCGTGTCAATGGTTGATAAAAAAGAAAAAAAAAATGTAGAATTGCACTTGTTGGCATGGGACCCACAGTGCGGTATGCGATTCGCAGTACTCTGGTTCAAAGCAGAGTTGGGTGCTAATGGTCAAGTGACTGTTGTTAATATTTTGTCCGGCTGTTTAGGGGCTTGCTGGGGGCCAGTGCATATAGTTATTGGTGTAGCATGCGCCTAGAGTAGGTATGGTCGCATGTTTTCTGATATCTGCTTAAAAAATAAAATTAAAAAAAGTGTGTGTTTTCTGTTACCTGTTTTACATGTGGGGGCACATCCGCAGTTAACGCCAGACATGCAAGGTGTTGGATTGTATATCAGTGGTCTGTATCTGGGCACTCAAGCAGATCGGTCTAGGTGCCTGTATTTGAGTTCTGATGCTCTGGTATGTAAGTGTGTTTAATCTATAAACCGTATGTTATGGGCACGCATGTGTCAGCGGTTCTGTGCTAGGTTATAGGTGTACTACATGTTGATTAATTGGCGCTGCATCAGGGTTTATGTTCAAACACATTTATGTTTTCTTAGGTGGTGTTGTGGTGACCATCTTTTAAGAAAAAAAAAAAACAACGCAGCATTATGTGGAGGTTCATTCGCACCTGGGTATGGCAGAAGGTGCCAGGCGAGTACTGGCATTCACGGTAGGATCGGACTTGGATACACCATTGGTGACTTGTAGCGCTCTGGGGCGAGGGGCGTGGGGTGCTAATGGTCGAATAATCATGGTTAGGTTCGTTACCTTCAAAAGCTACGTCCATGTGTCTGCATTTACAATTTTATACTCCATTTACTACTAGAGCTGTGTTTATGCGTTGCTGTTGCATCACATTAATACCCTGTCACTTCAGATTGCATTCATACAGCTGCGTTATAGCTTGCTCTTCATTCTCAGAGCTGGGCCCATACCATGTTTTTTAGGCACTACTCACATCCAGAGCTGCATTCACCCACCTGTTCTTACATCAGTTGTTCCATATTCGGCTTCCACTTAAAGCTGCATTTTCCTTTTTGTTGCTACATCATGGTTACTCAGTATTTTCTCTAGGGCAGTCAGTGCACCCTCTGATACAGTTCTCCCGATAAACATAGCTGCTTTCTTTCAGGTTTACGTTTCTTTCCTCGCTGGTGGTTACATTATAGGCCTACTTGTTCTGTTTCACTTCGGCAAAAAAAAAAAAAAAGATTGTGTGCTGTTCTTTAGTCCTGGTTCGCATTCACTCAGACTGGTCTCCTTTACTTCTGGTTCGCATTCACTCGGATTGGCCTCCTGCCCCAGTTCACCAGGCAGTCCTCAGCGGTTAGTGGGCTAATAGGAGTAAGTTTCCTACTAGGTTTCACAAGTAGTTAATTTGTTATCACGATAAGGGTCTTCTCATAGCGAACTGTAATGCCTCTGGCTCTTTTCTCCCATCTGTTTATTCACGGTTGGTTTAATGTTTTATTTAGGCACGTGGTTCGGTTCACTAATGTTGATGCATATCCCATCAGGTCTAGCTTACATTTTAATCACTTATCATCACTGCGATGTCATCTAGTTCAGTCTTGGCTTCGGGGGCCTGATGACCTCTTCAGCCTCATGGCTCCGTGGGGCCTATGACCGGTCTTCATGTTGTTTGTTAGGGGTACAATATGGTTATAAGCTGGTTAGTGTCCTAGGTTTATTGTCGAAGGGGGTCATGCTTATGCAAGTCCCCAAGTCATACTGGTGCTGCATAAGTGGTTAAAAAATATAAAAATAAAAAAAATTATAATAAATCGCCATTAGTTTCGCATTCATGGCCCCGCCATTAGTGTCTGTCGCGCATGGCCCCGCCATTAGTGTCTGTCGCGCATGGCTTCTCAGTTTACATTTTACACACACAACTCCGCCATTCGAGGTTGGCTGCGTGGTCCCGCCACAGTAGGTTCATGTCTTTTCAGCTGTGGCTCGCGTTATAATTCTTCTCGTGTTGGCTCGTAGGCGTGGCTTTGCCATTAGAACCTCACTCACATTATTGTTGTAGGTCGTTGGGTCTTCATTGTTTTCTTTTCAAGCAGTCATCCCAAGCCTTCCTTTCGGACATCACCTTCTCCCGGGTTCGCATTTTCTCCCATTTACCCTCTCTAGGTTCTTGCATTATAGACCTATTCTCCCAAGGAGATGACCCTGTGGTCTCACAATTCCGCTTCTCAAGGGGTTGTTCAAAAAAAAACAACAAAAAAAACAAAGGAAACAACTATACTATGGCATCAGGTTCGTCCACAGGTGGTTTACGAAGTCCGTCACGACTACAGACTAAGTCCTGTCTCACCACTACAGGCGATTTACGAAGTCTGTCACGACTACAGACTAATAAGTCCTGTCACGACTACAGGTGATTTACGAAGTCTGCCACGTCTACAGACTAAGTCCTATCTCACCACTACAGGCGATTTACGAAGTCTGTCACAACTACAAGCGATTTACGAAGTCTGTCACGTTTACTGACACGATAAGTCCTAGCACGACTACAGGCGCAGCATAGGTAGTCTTTCATGACCTTAAGCTCGTACTGTCATAGCAGTAGGCATTGTGTGTACATTATGTCTTCATTATAGGCATGCTTACTTCATCTTCAAACTCGTGCTGAGGGTGTTGGTGTCGCACCTTGTTCCGGGTACCGGTCCATCTTCAAGTGGGAGGTACAATAATAAGGCGCAATATATGTAGTCTGTCACGTCTACGGACACGACAAGTCCTTTAACTATCACAGGCGCAGCATACATAGTTTATCACGACCTTAAGCTTATTTCCTGTCACAACTGCTAGTATAGTGGGTACGTTTTTGTCCTCATTGCAGGCAACATTAGCTCATTAATTTCAACCAGCCATGTATTCGTGCTTATGGTTCCCCAGGCCTGGTGAGTCTACACATTTCACTTGATCCATTACTAGAGTTAAACGACATACGCCATCTTCTAAATTTTTGGGTCCTTTATAAAATAATAATAATAATTAAAGCGGTGGCCTGGGGAATAAGTATAGGTGAAGTATTTTGCCACCAGTAACAGTTGGTGTCCAAGCAGGGCCCTTAGCGAATGGTTGGACTTCATTTAAACCCTTCCATCAGATTCACCATTGTTGTTTCAGTCTGCAGCTCTCGGGGTTCAGACCTTCTCGTAATATGTTCATATGTTGGTCAACATAGGAGTAAATCATTCCTGATTACCGACCACTCTTTCAAAAGCATCAACTTTAGCTACCTCCAAGAACAATGTGCCGTCGCACGTGACAAAGAGGTAACGTATATAGAAGTCTCTAATATGTACGGTATATTCCGCACCTTCATCGTGTAGTGTCTTTTGCGTGCAAAGCGGGTGTCGTAATGGTAAGTATATGTTTTACTCTAAACTAAGGTCTATGCTTTTTGGCCCCTTTAGGTTGCCCTACCGCAGCAGTTATGGCACAATTCTACTGCTTGTTGTAGATGGGTGTACCCAACATATCTAACCCTTTCTGATAGCCTGATCCGACCACAAGTGTTAAGCAAAGAACTTTGCTGAGTTTGTGGGAGGGGAGGCTGATTACAAGGCTACTTACATGCACCTGTGAGCCCAGGCTGGCTGGTTACTAGGCTATTTATAGGCACCTGTGGGTCCAGACTGACGCCGATTCAGCTGATTTCACCCACCCACCCACACCATCTTACAGTCACTTCATATTAGGGTGGCCCCCTTTAGGCTGCTCTACCACAGCAGTTATTGCACAATTCTACTGCTTGTTGTAGATGGGTGTACCCAACATATCTAACCCTTTCTGATAGCCGATCCGACCACTATATATATATATATATATATATATATATATACATACACACACAAAGATGAAAGTATGGCAGCACCAACCATTGATGCAAGTGGGTGCTAGCTCAAAAGGAGAGGCTTACCCAAAATGTATTGCTGAAAAATAGAACAGCACTCCAGGATTGCGGTAAAAAAACTGTATGTTTATTCACCCATTAGTGACGCGACGTTTTGGCTCCAAAAAGCCTTTCTCAAGCAATTATTGTGGGTAAGCCTCTCCTTTTGAGCTAGCACCCACTTCCATCAATGGTTGGTGCTGCCATACTTTCATCTTTGTAAATTTGGCTTTTTGGCTGAGCACAACCATTTGTTTTTTGTTTATTCTTTTTCATTTTTAATATTACCTTTGTATCATGTCGAGTTCTGACACAAATTCATCCAGCGGTGTCACCTCGCAGGACGAGACTTAGCGTATCATACGTGGGATACAGGGAGATGCTACCTTCCTTAATGTACCATCACTTAAAGAACTAAAGAGGAAACATGAATCTCTGGCTAGGAGATCTATCTCATTACGTCTGCACATGAACACTTTGGGGGAATATTTTAAGGAATGCAGGATTCCAGGAGGTATGCGATCAAATTTACGCCCCAAGCTGTTTTCTGGGGATGAACTCTTTTGTAAAAGATTTAAAATCCTTTCCAACCAATACGCATTTTATTTAGATAAATATGGAGTACCTCCAGCATGAATTATGTACCCCATCGTGTGATATCACGGACATTGTACACAGATTAAAGGCGGATATGTCAATTGATGACTTTAACACCTATGCCAATGTCATGAATAGAGTTGAGCGAACACCTGGATGTTCGGGTTCGAGAAGTTCGGCCAAACTTCCCGGAAATGTTCGGGATCCGAACTCGACCCGAACTTCGCCCCGAAC
Source organism: Bufo gargarizans (assembly GCF_014858855.1). Classification (NCBI taxonomy): domain Eukaryota; kingdom Metazoa; phylum Chordata; class Amphibia; order Anura; family Bufonidae; genus Bufo; species Bufo gargarizans. The sequence continues at coordinate 125,325,640 of NC_058085.1, forward strand.
CCGAACCCCATTGAAGTCAATGGGGACCCGAACTTTTCGGCACTAAAAAGGCTGTAAAATAGCCCAGGAAAGGGCTAGAGGGCTGCAAAACGCGGCAAAATGTAGGTAAATCCCCTGCAAACAAATGTGGATAGGAAAATGAATTAAAATAAAAATAAAATAAATTAAAATTAACCAATATCAATTGGAGAGAGGTCTCATGGCAGAGAATCAGGCTTCATGTCATAGCAAAGAATCAGGCTTCATGTCATAGCAGAGAATCAGGCTTCACGTCACCCACCACTAGAACAGGCCATTGTCAGATATTTAGGCCCTAGCACCCAGACAGAGGAGAGAGGTCCAATTGCAGAGAATCAGGCTTCATGGCATAGCAGAGAATCAGGCTTCACGTCACCCACCACTGGAACAGGCCATTGTCAGATATTTAGGCCCGGGCACCCAGACAGAGGAGAGGCTCATTAAACTTTGGGTTGCCCCGCAATATAATGGTAAAATGAAAATAAAAATAGGATTGAATGAGGAAGTGCCCTGGAGTACAATAATATATGGTTAAGGGGAGGTAGTCATAAATGTCTAATCTGCACAAGGGATGGACAGGTCCTGTGGGATCTATGCCTGGTTCATTTTTATGAACGTCAGCTTGTCCACATTGGCTGTAGACAAGCGGCTGCGTTTGTCTGTAATGACGCCCCCTGCCGTGCTGAATACACATTCAGACAAAACGCTGGCCGCCGGGCAGGCCAGCACCTCCAAGGCATAAAAGGCTAGCTCTGGCCACGTGGACAATTTGGAGACCCAGAAGTTGAATGGGGCCGAACCATCAGTCAGTACGTGGAGGGGTGTGCACACGTACTGTTCCACCATGTTAGTGAAATGTTGCCTCCTGCTAACACGTTCCGTATCAGGTGGTGGTGCAGTTAGCTGTGGCGTGTTGACAAAACTTTTCCACATCTCTACCATGCTAACCCTGCCCTCAGAGGAGCTGGCCGTGACACAGCTGCGTTGGCGACCTCTTGCTCCTACTCTGCCTTCGCCTTGGGCTTCCACTTGTTCCCCTGTGACATTTGGGAAGGCTATCAGTAGCGCGTCTACCAATGTGCAATTGTACTCGCGCATCTTCCTATCACGCTCCAGTGCAGGAAGTAAGGTGGGCACATTGTCTTTGTACCGGGGATCCAGCAGGGAGGCAACCCAGTAGTCCGCACACATTAAAATGTGGACAACTCTGTTGTTGTTGCGCAGGCACTGCAGCATGTAGTCACTCATGTGTGCCAGGCTGCCCAGAGGTAAGGACAAGCTGTCCTCTGTGGGAGGCGTATCGTCATCGTCCTGCGTTTCCCCCCAGCCACGCACCAGTGATGGGCCCGGGCTGCGTTGGGTGCCACCCCGCTGTGAACATGCTTCATCCTCGTCCTCCAGTAGTGGGCCCTGGCTGGCCACATTTGTACCTGGCCTCTGCTGTTGAAAAAAACCTCCCTCTGAGTCACTTCGAAGAGACTGGCATGAAAGTGCTAAAAATGACCCCTCTTCCTCCTCCTCTTCCATCATCGCCCTAAGTGTTTTCTCAAGGAGACATAGAAGTGGTATTGTAACGCTGATAACGACGTCATCGCCACTGGCCATGTTGGTGGAGTACTCGAAACAGCGCAACAGGGCACACAGGTCTCGCATGGAGGCCCAGTCATTGGTGGTGCTGTTCCGCAGTGCGACTGACCCGTGCGTGCTGCAGCTGAAACTCCACTATGGCCGGCTGCTGCTCGCACAGTCTGTCCAGCATGTGCAAGGTGGAGTTCCACCTGGTGGGCACGTCGCATATGAAGCGGTGAGCGGGAAGGCCGAAGTTACGCTGTAGCGCAGACAGGCGAGCAGCGGCAGGATGTGAACGCCGGAAGCGCAAACAGAAGGCCCGCACTTTATGCAGCAGCTCTGACATATCGGGGTAGTTGTGAATGATCTTCTGCACCACCAAATTCAGCACATGCGCCAGGAAAGGGATGTGCGTCAAACCGGCTAGTCCCAGAGCTGCAACGAGATTTCGCCCATTATCGCACACCACCAGGCCGGCTTGAGGCTCACTGGCAGCAACCACTCGTCGGTCTGTTGTTCTATACCCCGCCACAACTCCTGTGCGGTGTGGGGCCTGTCCCCCAAACATATGAGTTTCAGAATGGCCTGCTGATGTTTACCTCGGGCTGTGCTGAAGTTGGAGGTGAAGGTGTGTGGCTGACTGGATGAGCAGGTGGAAGAAGAGGAGGAGGAAGCCGAGTAGGAGGAGGAGGCAACAGGAGGCAAAGAATGTTGCCCTGTGATCCTTGGCGGCGGAAGGACGTGCGCCAAACAGCTCTCCGCCTGGGGCCCAGCCGCCACTACATTTACCCAGTGTGCAGTTAGGGAGATATAGCGTCCCTGGCCGTGCTTACTGGTCCACGTATCTGTGGTTAGGTGGACCTTGCCACAGATGGCGTTGCGCAGTGCACACTTTTTCGGATACTATCGGATTTTATCGGATACTTGGTTGTGCAGGGAAGGCACGGCTCTCTTGGAGAAGTAGTGGCGGCTGGGAACAACATACTGTGGGACAGCAAGCGACATGAGCTGTTTGAAGCTGTCTGTGTCCACCAGCCTAAATGACAGCATTTCATAGGCCAGTAGTTTAGAAATGCTGGCATTCAGGGCCAGGGATCGAGGGTGGCTATGTGGGAATTTACGCTTTCTCTCAAATGTTTGTGAGATGGAGAGCTGAACGCTGCCGTGTGACATGGTTGAGATGCTTGGTGACGGAGGTGGTGGTGTTGGTGCTACATACTCTGTTTGCTGGGCGGCAGGTGCCAACGTTCCTCCAGAGGCGGAGGAAGAGGCCGAGGCGGCAGCAGCAGAAGAGGCCGAGGCGGCAGCAGCAGCAGAAGAGGTAGCAGGGGGAGCCTGAGTGACTTCCTTGTTTTTAAGGTGTTTACTCCACTGCAGTTCATGCTTTGCATGCAGGTGCCTGGTCATGCAGGTTGTGCTAAGGTTCAGAACGTTAATGCCTCGCTTCAGGCTCTGATGGCACAGCGTGCAAACCACTCGGGTCTTGTCGTCAGCACATTGTTTGAAGAAGTGCCATGCCAGGGAACTCCATGAAGCTGCCTTTGGGGTGCTCGGTCCCAGATGGCGGCGGTCAGTAGCAGGCGGAGTCTCATGGCGGCGGGTGTTCTGCTTTTGCCCACTGCTCCCTCTTTTGCTACGCTGTTGGCTCGGTCTCACCAGTGCCTCTTCCTCCGAACTGTGAAAGTCAGTGGCACGACCTTCATTCCATGTGGGGTCTAGGACCTCATCGTCCCCTGCATCGTCTTCCACCCAGTCTTGATCCCTGACCTCCTGTTCAGTCTGCACACTGCAGAAAGACGCAGCAGTTGGCACCTGTGTTTCGTCATCATCAGAGACATGCTGAGGTGGTATTCCCATGTCCTCATCATCAGGAAACATAAGTGGTTGTGCATCAGTGCATTCTATGTCTTCCACCGCTGGGGAAGGGCTAGGTGGATGCCCTTGGGAAACCCTGCCAACGGAGTCTTCAAACAGCATAAGAGACTGCTGCATAACTTGAGGCTCAGACAGTTTCCCTGGTATGCATGGGGGTGATGTGACAGACTGATGGGCTTGGTTTTCAGGCGCCATCTGTGCGCTTTCTGCAGAAGACTGGGTGGGAGATAATGTGAATGTGCTGGATCCACTGTCGGCCACCCAATTGACTAATGCCTGTACCTGCTCAGGCCTTACCATCCTTAGATCGGCATTGGACCCCACCAAATATCGCTGTAAATTATGGCGGCTACTGGGACCTGAGGTAGTTGGTACACTAGGATGTGTGGCTGTGGCAGAACGGCCACGTCCTCTCCCAGCACCAGAGGGTCCACTAACACCACCACGACCATGTCCGCGTCCTTTACTAGATGTTTTCCTCATTGATATCGTTCACCACAACAACAAAAATATTATTTGGCCCAATGTATTGAATTCACATTTGGGCCTTTTTTTACAGACACCTAACACTATCTGGCTATCTATTTAGGTACCGTATTACACTAATACAGGCACAGCAGTAACCACAGATTTAGCTGACTATAAATTTGAGGCCTATTATTTAGGCGCTGGGTGACAGGTATACGTTTACAGACAGAATTAGACTGGGATATGGCCAAAAAATAACCACACTATTGATGGTTAAATGCACTTGGTGTGACAGCTTGACCCTGATGTAGTATATGGCCAAAAAATAACCACACTATTGATGGTTAAATGTACTTGGTGGCAGCTTGTGCTGGCGCACCACAAGACACAAAATGGCCGCCGATCACCCCAGAAAAAAGTGAATGAAAAACGCTCTGGGCAGCCTAAAAACAGTGAACAGTTGAATAGCAGCAGTACAATGATCCACAGCTGTAGATCGATCACTGAATGAAGTCTTTTGGAGGAGTTAATCACTGCCTAATCTCGCCCTAACGTCGCAGCTGCAACCTCTCCCTATACTGATCAGAGCAGAGTGACGGGCGGCGCTACGTGACTCCAGCTTAAATAGAGGCTGGGTCACATGCTGCACTGGCCAATCACAGCCATGCCAATAGTAGGCATGGCTGTGATAGCCTCTTGGGGCAAGTAGTATGACGCTTGTTGATTGGCTGCTTTGCAGCGTTTCAAATAGCGCCAAGAAAGCACCGAACCCGAATCCGGACTTTTACGAAAATAGTTCGGGTCAGTGTCACGGACACCTCAAAATTCGGTACGAACCCGAACTATACAGTTCGGGTTCGCTCATCCCTACTCTTAGACTATAGAGATACAAAAAAAATATTTTTTGTATCAGAAAGAATAATATAGACTAAAATCTAAATAATTGTAAAAAAGTAGACTTATTAGGTATCGCCGCGTCCGTAAGAGTCTCCTCTATAAAAATACCCCATGACCTAACCCCCCCCCAGATGATCACGGTCAAATTTGTTTATTAAAAACGGTGCCAAAACAGCTATTTTTGGCACTTTTCCATTTCAATCAGTTTTTTCCGGTAACAAAGCAAGGGTTAACAACCAAACAAAACTTAATATTTATTACCCTGATACTGCAGTTTACAGAAACTCCACATTTGTGGTCGTAAACTGCTGTATCACTAAAAAGCAGGGCGCAAAAGGAAAGGACCGACATATTTTCTGGAAGGTCGATTTTGATGGCCTTTTTTATTGACACCATGTCCCTTTTGAAGCCCCCCCTGATGCACCCTAGAGTAGAAACTCCCTAAAAGTGACCTCATCTAAGAAACTACACCCCTCAGGGTATTCAAAACTGATTTTACAAACTTTATTAACCCTTTAGGTGTTCCCCAACAGTTAATGGCAAATGGAGATGAAATTTCTGAATTTTAATTTTTGGTAACCTTACCTCACAAAAATGTAATATAGAGCAACCAAAAATCATATGTACCCTAAAAATAGTCCCAACAAAACTGCCACCTTATCCCATAGTTTACAAAATGGGGTCACTTTTAGGGAGTTTCTACTCCAGGGGTGCATGAGGGGGGTTGAAACAGGACACGGTGTAAATAAACCGGTCCCAAAAAATCAGCCCTGCAAAAACCACACGGCGCACCTTTCCCTCTACGCCCCTGTGTGTGGCTGTACAGTAGTGTACGACCAAATATGAGGTGTTTCTGTAAACAGCAGAGTCAGGGCAATAAAGATACAATCATGTTTGGCTGTTCACCCTTGCTTTGTTAGTGGAAAAAATGAGTTAAAATGGAAAATCTGGCAAAAAAATTAAATTCTCAAATTTTATCCCCATTTGCCAATAACTCTTGTGCAACACCTAAAGTCTTAACAAAGTTTGTAAAATCAGTTTTGAATACCTTGAGGGGTGTAGTTCCTTAGATGGGGTCATTTTTATGGAGTTTCTACTCTAGGGGTGCATCAGGGGGGCTTCAAATGGGACATGGTGTAAATAAACCAGTCCAGCAAAATCTGCCTTCCAAAAACCATATGGCGCACCTTTCCCTCTATGCCCTACTGTGTGGCTGTACAGTAGTGTACGACTACATATGTGGTGTTTCTGTAAACGGCAGAGTCAGGGAAATAAAGATACAGTCTTGATTGGCTGTTAACCCTTGCTTTGTTAGTGGAAAAAAATGGGTTAAAATGGAAAATTTGGCAAAAACAAAATGAAATTCTCAAATTTCATCCCCATTTGCCAATAACTCTTGTGCAACACCTAAAGGGTTAAAAAAATGTTTTGAATACCTTGAGGGATGTATTTTCTTAGATGGGGTCACTTTTATGGAGTTTCTACTCTAGGGGTGCATCAGGGGGGCTTCAAATGGGACATGGTGTAAGTAAACCAGTCCAGCAAAATCTGCCTTCCAAAAACCATATGGTGCACCTTTCCCTCTACGGCCTACTGTGTGGCTGTACAGTAGTTTACGGCCACATATGGGGTGTTTCTGCAAACTACAGAATCGGGAATAAATATTGAGTTTTGTTTGGCTGTTAACCCTTGCTTTGTTATTGGAAAAAATGGATTAAAATGGAAAATATGGTAAAAAATCTAAATTCAGAAATTTTATCTCCATTTGCCATTAACTCTTGTGGAACACCTAAAGGGTTAACGACGTTTGTAAAATCTGTTTTGAATAGCTTGAGGGGTGAAGTTTCTAGAATGGGGTCATTTTTGGGTGGTTTCTATTATGTAAGCCTCACAAAGTGACTTCAGACCTAAATTGGCCCTTAAAAATTGGGTTTTTGAAAATTTCTGAAAAATTTCAAGATTTGCTTCTAAACTTCTAAGCCTTGTAACAGCCCCAAAAAATAAAATATCATTCCAAAAATGATCCAAACATGAAGTAGACATATGGGAAATGTAAAGTAATAACTATTTTTGGAGGTATTACTATGTATTATAGAAGTAGAGAAATTGAAACTTGGAAATTTGCAATTTTTTACTTCATTTTTGGTAAATTTTTTTATAAATAATTTATTTATTTTTTTACTTAATTTTACCAGTGTCATGGAGTACAATATGTGACGAAAAAACAATCTCAGAATGGCCTGGATAAGTCAAAGCGTTTTAAAGTTATCACCACTTAAAGTGACAATGGTCGGATTTGCAAAAAATGGCCTGGTCCTTAAGGTGAAATAAGGCTGTGTCCTAAAGGGGTTAAGATGCCCTGTTATTGGAATAATTAAAAAAAAATTATAGGGAATGTCACTGTGGTATTTTTGATTTGCAAACATTAGCCAGGAGAGGCCCTGCTGCTGCTTTGTTGACTCTAGATAACTTCTGCCTGATCGCACGTCCCTGTGACATCCACCATCCATTTAGATATATTCTCTATCAACTTTTGAGGTTCTTTTCTGAGCCTACCATGTTGATCACGGTTATTGGCGAATCAGGGTTCCACACCGGAGAGGGAGCGTGCAAAAGAGAGACCACATCCAAGGGAGGTTAATTGTTTCAAATTAAATATGATAGAGTAGAAATATGGGAAAAAATATTGAAGCGCAAATGTAGGACAACTTGTTAAAGTTTAAGCATTGATTGAAAGGAGGTGGCGCCCATCAATTACAGAAGAATTTCTGAAATTTTAATCCCTGTCACCTATGCAGAGCAGGGGTTTCTATCTGGCAAAATTGGTAAAATGTCACCTGTCACCTATGCAGAGGTGCCCCCATGACGTCCACCATCTATTTGGATATCTTCTGTCACGGATGTAGCAGTGGAGAACACCAAAAGGCAACAAGAAGGAAGGGGAAAGACACTAGGCCTCACCGCTAGGGAAGGAAAAGGGTCACCACCACCTATAAAACCCTGCTCCTGGACCTAACTCCTATCCGTATGGGCACCTCTCGATGGTAGAGATGCCCATACACAGGAATCTAGAAAACCCTGGTGACCATTGGATGCCCTAAAGATAATGACAGAGCAGAGACAACCTGTTCCTTCCCTGGTGAAGGAACTAGCGTCTCACTGAGGCCTAGTAAACAACCAGGGGGGGGGGGGGAATACAAAACACAACAAGTTGAACACTTAACTTCTGAGGATGATGGATGAACAGGATTCCAACAAGAACCACACTCCAGCTCTTCCAAAACCAATCTAAGCTATCCCAAGCAAGGAGTGCTGGGTAAAGTCAGACTTAATAGGGAGAGGTAAAGGTCACATGATCCACACCTGAACAGGAGGTGTGGACATACCAGCAACACACAGACAAAGTGAAACCAAAAGAGGCTGTCAGATCACTAATGTGTAGAACAAGCATGTCAAACTCAAAGGCTAACATGGGCCAAAAAAACAAAATTTAAGTTTATGTGGGCCGCATAAAAAAAAAACGCCTGGCCGTGCGGAGGCGTGCGGATCCGTCCAGACTTACAATGGAAGTCAATGGGGACGGATCCGTTTGAAGATGACACAATATGGCTCAATCTTCAAACGGATCCGTCCCCCATTGACTTTCAATGTAAAAGTCTGGACGGATCCGTTCAGGCTACTTTCACAGTTAGAATTTTTTTTACAATATAATGCAGACGGATACGTTCTGAACGGATCCACCGTCTGCATTATATGAGCGGATCCGTCTCAGACGGATCCGCTCTGAACGCAAGTGTGAAAGTAGCCTTAGGGGCGAGAACCTGGGATCTTTCATCCCTTGTCCTATTCAGCTCTATCAGGGTGAATAGGACTTCACACTGTCCCTACTGCTCTGTGCCTTGTGCACACAGCATCAGGGATGTTACCATGGCAACCAGGGCTTCTGTAGCGTCCTGGCTGCCATGGTAACTGATCGGAGCCCCAGGCTTACACAGCTGGGGCTCCGATCAGAAGCTGCCACTGCACCACCAATGAGGGGGAGGGGAGAGGTCCCTGTGCCACCAATGATTTCAATACTGGGGGGGTTGAGAGGGGCTGGCGCACTGTGCCACCAATGATTTTAATGGGATGGGGGGGTTGAGGGGGGGGGCACACTGCACCACCAATGATTAATTACCCCTTTATACAGGAGGCGGGTACTGGCAGATCAGCAGTTAACCCCTCAGGTGCGGCACCTAAGGGGTTAACTGCCTCTGATCGCAGCTCCCTGTCAGGGGCAGGGTGCCGGCAATGCGATTCTGCTGCCGGCACCCGCCTCCTGTATTGTGTTAAACTACTTTCACTATCAGGCCACACAGAGCGGCGCCCAACGATGTCTCAGCACTCACCATTAGTCCTGGGCGCCGCTCGTTCGACTGCAGTGCTCCATTACTGTCTCCTCTATTGCTCCACATGCTGCTGATTACTATCGGAGCGATGGGAGGAGACATCAGCTTCACTAGTGGGCGTTCCTTCTTCCTGGCTGTAGCGCTGTCCAATCGCAGCGCAGGGAGAAGGAACGCCCACTAGTGAAGCTGATGTCTCCTCCCATCGCTCCGATAGTAAGCAGCATGTGGAGCAGGAGAGGAGACAGTAATGGGGCACTGCGGGCGAACGGAGTGGCACCCAGGAATAATGGTGAGTGCTGGGCGCCGCTCTGTGTGGAAATAGTCCAATCATTGGTGGCGCAGTGCGCCCGCCCCTCCTCCCCCCCCTCTATTCTCATTGGTGGCGCAGTGCGCCCGCCCCTCCCCCCCCCCTCTTCTCATTGGTGGCAGCAGCACAGGGGGAGGGAGGACAGCTTCCTTCTCCCCGTGCTGCTGAGAGAACATGAGCGCGCCGATAGCAGCGCGCTCATGTTCAGAAATACTTGCCGGGCCGCAAAAATATTCATTGCGGGCCGCATGTTTGACACCCATGGTGTAGAAAATCTTTCAGACCTTCTGAGACCTGTCACAGATGTGACATCTTCTCTATCAACTTTTGATGTTCTTTTCTGAGCCTACCATGTTGATCACGGTTATCGGCGAATCAGGGTTCCACGCCGGAGAGGGAGCGTGATAAAGATAGACCACATCCAAGGGAAATAAATGGATGAAATGTTATTTTGATCGAGCAGAAATATGGGAAAAGTTATTGAGGCGCAAATGTAGGACAAATTATTAAAGCGCAAATGTGGGACAACTTGTTAAAGTTTAAGCTAAAGTAGGTGGCGCGCATCAAGTAAAGAAGAATTTCAGAAATTTTATTCCCTGTCACCTATGCAGAGCAGGGGTTTATTCACTCCAAAATTGTAAAATGTTACATTCTTGGGTTAACAGAAAAATGTGTGAAATTTATTAACCTGTCTACTTGGTAGAGCAAGGGTCTATGACAGAAAAAAATGTTTAATGTCACCCGAAAATGTAAAATAAAAATTTGTGAAATTTATTAAGCTGTCAACTAGGTAGAGGAGCGGTATTTTACACCTGATAATGTAACAGACAAATTAGTGATTTTTTCTTTTTTTACCTGTCTACTAGGTGTAGGAGTTGTACATCAAACCCAAAAATTGGTGAATTTCACCCAAAAATGTAACAGACAAATTTGTGAATTTTTTTAACCTGTCTACTAGGTATAGCAGTGGTATATCACACACATAAATTGGTGAATCTCACATGAAAATTAACAGACAAAGTAGTGAAATGACATAAAATAAAATACGTACAAATAAAAAATAAAAAATGATTTATGAAGTGGAAGTTCATATGGAGTAGGAATTTGAGGTGGTGGTGGACGGAGCGGTGTAGGTGGAAGCAGCTTTGGAGAAGGACGAGGTAGCCAACACTGGTTTTTAATTTTATTTATTTTTTAAATTAGGGTACACTCCAAAAGAGTGTGAAATATCTAAAATACAAGAATGAGCAATTACGCTGCAGTATAACAATGGCTGGTTAAGACCGGTATACATGTCTATTCTGCACAAGGTACAGACAAGTCCTGTGGGATCCATGCCTGGTTCATTTTAATGAACATGAGCTTGTCCACATTGGCTGTGGACAGGCGGCTGCGCTTGTCTGTGATAACGCCCCCTGCCATGCTAAACACACGTGCAGATAATACACTGGCTGCAGGGCAGGCCAGCACCTCCAAGGCGTAAATGGCAAGCTCAGGCCATGTGCCCAATTTGGAGACCCAGAAGTTAAAGGGGGCAGACCCGTCATTCAGAACGTGTAGGCGTGTGCACACATACTGCTCCACCATGTTTGTGAAATGCTGCCTCCTTCTAAGACATTCCATATCAGCTGGTGGTGCTGGTTGTTGTGGCGTGCTGACAAAGCTTTTCCACATTTAAGCCATGCTAACCCTGCCTTCTGAGGTGCTGGCAGTGCCCCAGCTGCATTGGCGACCTCTTCCTCCTCCTCTGCCTTCGCCTTGTGCTTCCACTGTGCCCCTCCTGTCAGGTGGGAATGCCACCAGCAGCGGGTCTACCAGCGTGCGCTTGTACTCGCGCATCTTACGATCACACTCCAGTGTGGGATTTAAGGATGTTACGTTGTCCTTGTAACGGGGATCCAGCAGCGTGGCCACCCAGTAATCAGCACAAGTTAGAATGTGGGCAACTCGGCGCTCGTTGCTGAGACACTGCAGCATGTAATCGCTTGTGTGCCAGTCTGCCCAGAGGCAACGAAAAGCTGTCCTCTGTGGGAGGTGTATCGTCTGTGTCTTCTGTATCCCCCCAGCCATGCACCAGTAATGGCCATGAGCTGGTCTGGGTGCCACCCTGCTGTGAACATGGTTCCTCCTCCTCCTCCATCTCCTTCTCCTGATTTTCCACCTCATCCTCCAGAACTGTGCCCTGGCTGGACAATGGTGTACCTGGCGTTTGTGGGTGCAGGAACCCACCATCGGAGCCACTTGTGAATGACTAGCTGGAAACCCTACGAAATGATCCCCCTTCCTCCTCCTCCTCCTGTGCCACATCCTCTTCCATCATCGCCAGCAGCGTTTTTTCAAGGAGGCATAGAAGTGGGATAGTAACGCTGAGAACTGCGTTATCAGCACTGGCCATGTTGGTGGAGTACTTGAAACAGCACAACGAGGAACACAGGTCTCGCATGGAGGCCCAGTGATGGGTGGTGAAGTGGTGCTGTTCCGCAGAGCGACTCACCCGTGCGTGCTGCAGCTGAAACTCCACTATCGCCTGCTGCTGCTTGCACAGTCTGGCCAGCATGTGCAAGGTGGAGTTCCACCTTTTGGGCAAGTCGCATATGAGGCGATGAGCAGGAAGGTTGAAGTTACGCTGCAGCGCTGACAGGCGAGCAGCAGGGTGAGAACGCTGAAAGCGCGCACAGACGGCACGCCCTTTATGCAGCAGCTCTGACATATCGCGGTAATTTTTAAGGAGTCTCTGCACCACCAAATTCAGCACATGCACCAGGCAAGGGATGTGCGTCAAACCGGCTAGTCCCAGAGCTGCTATAAGATTTCACCATTATCGCACACTACAAGGCCGGGCTTGAGGCTCACTGGCATTATCCACTCATCGGTCTGATGTTAAAGGCCCGTCCACAGCTCCTGCGTGGTGTGGGGTTTGTCCCTCAAACAGATAAGTTTTAAAACTGCCTGCTGTTGTTTACCCCTGGCTGTGCTGAAGTTGGTGGTGAAGGTGTTACGCTGACCGGATAAGGAGCCAGTAGAGGAAGCAGAGTAGGAGAAGGAAGCAACAGGAGGCAAACTGAAGCGCCCTGCAATCCTCGGTGGTGGAAGGACATGCGCCAAACTGCTATCCGCCTCAGGCCCAACAGCCACTGCATTTACCCAGTGTGCTGTTATGAAGATATAATGTCCCTGACCGTGCTTACTGGTCCACGTATCCGTAGTGAGGTGCACCTTGCCACAGATGGCGTTGCACAGTGCACACCTGATTTTGTCCCCCACTTGGTTGTGCAGGGAAGGGATGGCTCATCTGGAAAAGTAGTGGCGACTGGGCACGACGTACTGTGGGACAGCCACCGCCATAAGGCGTTTAAAACTCTCCTTCCCCACCAGACGGAATGACAGCATTTCAAAGGACAGTAATTTAGAAATGCTGGCATTCAGGGCTAGGGATCGCAGGTGTGTAGGGGGGTTCTTCCTCTTCCTCTCCATTGTTTGGGAGATGGAGAGCTGAACGCTTCCGTGGGACATTGTGGAGATGCTTGGTGACCCAGGTGGTGGTGTTGCTGGCAGATCCTCTGTTTGCGGGGTGGCAGGTGGCACTGTCACTCCAGAGGTGGATGAAGAGGCCACGACTGCAGCAGAAGAGAAAGCAGGAAGAGCCATAGACCTTTCTTGGTTTTTGAGGTGAATACTCCACTGCAGCTCGTGCTTTGCACTTAAATGCCCGGTCATGCAGGTTGTGCTCAGGTTGAGAACGTTTATGCCTCGCTTCAGGCTCTGATTGCACAGCGTGCAAACCACTCGTGTATTGTCGTCAGTAGGGATGAGCGAACCCGAACTGTATAGTTCGGGTTCGTACCGAATTTTGGGTTGTCCGTGACACGAACCCGAACATTTTCGTAAAAGTTCGGTGTTCGGCGCTTTCTTGGCGCTTTTTGAAAGGCTGCAAAGCAGCCAATCAACAAGCGTCACACTACTTGCCCCAAGAGGCCATCACAGCCATGCCTACTATTGGCAAGGCTGTAATTGGCCAGTGCAGCATGTGACCCAGCCTCTATTTAAGCTGGAGTCACGTAGCACTGCCCGTCACTCTGCTCTGATCAGTGTAGGGAGAGAATGCAGCTGCTGCTGTTAGGGCGAGATTAGGCAAGCCAGGGATTTACTCAGCAAAAACACTTAATGAAGTGATCGATCTACAGCTGTGGATCATTCAACTGCTGCTATTTAATTGCTCACTGTTTTTAGGCTGCCCAGAGCATTTTTCTGTCTCTTTTTTCTGGGGTGATCGGCGGCCATTTTGTGCACAAGCTGCCACCAAATACATTTAACCATCAATAGTGTTTTTTATTTTTTTACTATATCCTACATCAGGGGCTTGGCTGTGCTTGCTATTTTATTGAGGGGTAAAATACAATTGTCAAAATAGCAGTACCCTAAATCTAGTGTTTCAGCTGTGGCTAGCCAATTGTAATACTGTCTGCTGTCTGGCAAAGGATATATTTTTGTTCTGGGTTGAAATACAATTCCCAACTTAGCAATTCCCTAAATCAGTGGTTTCTGCTGTATCAGGCCAACTTTAAATCTCGTTGCAGCTCTGGGACTAGCGGTTTGACGCATATCCCTTGCCTGGCGCATGTGCTGAATTTGGTGGTGCAGAAGTTCATTCACAACTACCCCGACATGTCAGAGCTGCTGCATAAAGTGCGGGCCGTCTGTTCGCGCTTCCGGCGTTCACATCCTGCTGCTGCTCGCCTGTCTGCTCTACAGCGTAACTTCGGCCTTCCCGCTCACCGCCTCAAATGCAACGTGCCCACCAGGTGGAACTCCACCTTGCACATGCTGGACAGACTGTGCGAGCAGCAGCAGGCCATAGTGGAGTTTCAGCTGCAGCACGCACGGGTCAGTCGCACTGCGGAACAGCACCACTTCACCACCAATGACTGTGCCTCTATGCAAGACCTGTGTGCCCTGTTGCGCTGTTTCGAGTACTCCACCAACATGGCCAGTGGCGATGACGCCGTTATCAGCGTTACAATACCACTTCTATGTCTCCTTGAGAAAACACTTAGGGCGATGATGGAAGAGGAGGTGGCCCAGGAGGAGGAAGAGGGGTCATTTTTAGCACTTTCAGGCCAGTCTCTTCGAAGTGACTCAGAGGGAGGTTTTTTGCAACAGCAGAGGCCAGGTACAAATGTGGCCAGCCAGTGCCCACTACTGGACGACGATGAGGATGAGGTGGAGGTGGAGGAGGATGAAGCATGTTCACAGCGGGGTGGCACCCAACGCAGCTCGGGCCCATCACTGGTGTGTGGCTGGGGGGAAACGCAGGACGATGACGATACGCCTCCCACAGAGGACAGCTTGTCCTTACCTCTGGGCAGCCTGGCACACATGAGCGACTACATGCTGCAGTGCCTGCGCAACGACAGCAGAGTTGCCCACATTTTAACGTGTGCGGAATAATGGGTTGCCACCCTGTTGGATCCACGGTACAAAGACAATGTGCCCACCTTACTTCCTGCACTGGAGCATGGTGTCATAAACTCCATTGTAACCAATTCATCAACTTACTTCCAATAAATACAACACTCAAAGTAAAATTAATCATTTTTATTTATTTTCTTTCTTTTATTCGTTGGATAAAATTGGCCACGGTGTTACTTACGTTACTTAATAAATATTTAAACAGAAATAAATCTGCTAAACCAATTCAATAAATATTAACTCCACCTAGTCCACTCAAAGAGTGACTATTACTCCATATAAATAATTAAAACCAACTAGTCCACTCGAAGAGTGACTATTACCCCACAACGCCAAATAGCAAAGCTAGATGGCTAATTAACACCGCAGCCTTTTTCAACCAAATTTTGCAATCCAACATTGAAAATGTCTAGTCCCAGATCAGACAATGAATCTTTTTCTAAATTGTATAATCCTGCCGTAAACCCTTCTAATTCAATATGTCTATAAGATAACTTATTATGTGACTGCATATACTTTTCAATATTCCTATTGATACGTATTCTTATCTTTTCCATAAAGGATAATTGAGTCGAATTCCAATCCCAATTAGGAATAATTTCTGAGAACGCTATTTGGGAGTATGGTAATAAAGTTTGAATTTTACTAAATGTATCCTGCATATCCTTTAATAATAAATGAATGCTTGTTCTGCCCAAGTCATCCGTACCTATATGAAGTATAATCAAATCAGGCATAGGCCAAGTCAGAGAAAATGAACAACATAACGAATAAATTTCCTGAATTCTAATACCAGAAATACCTCTCCAGAACACAACCACTTTATTGCCAAAACCTAAATTATCCGATTTAAAACGCATCGTT
The DNA here is from genome assembly GCF_014858855.1 of Bufo gargarizans. Taxonomy (NCBI): domain Eukaryota; kingdom Metazoa; phylum Chordata; class Amphibia; order Anura; family Bufonidae; genus Bufo; species Bufo gargarizans. The sequence goes on from NC_058085.1 coordinate 125,341,495, forward strand.
GAACGATCACGTGCCAAAGAAACAAGCTGATTTCCTAGGATCCATACGATCTTTAAATCTGCAAAATATTAAAATAATAATTCAGGTCTAATATACAGTTGGTATCTATTGGATTTCCACCTTCCAATTCGTTTTATTATGTTATCCTTCAAACCCAAGGAATGAGCATAAGTGGCTGCTCCTACACGAAATGAATGAGCAGAAATCTTTTCTTGCTCTAATTGTAAATGAGACTTACATTTTGCTAAGACAAAATTAAATTGAAATTTTGTTAATGGAGATTTGTCAACGTGAATAAACAGTGGACCTGGAATTACCCCTCTAACTTTTAACCAATCCTTCATAGCTCTGACTGGGCACAATTCTGTGCAAGAATATTTATTCAAATTGCATCAATCGCCTTTACCCAGCTGATCCGTTTTGGATTTTTTAATGAATATTTTTATTTTATTTTCATATAGGAGTATATCCTTGAGGAGCAATGGGGCATCCGAAATTCTATTTGCTGCCGTTATTTCGCTGATTCGGAAAGCTCCGAAAAAAGCCAGCAAGAATACAGCTTTAAATAGAACATTCTCATATAAGGAAGAACAGATTTTTGGTAAGTATAATACGAAATTTTCTAAATTTTTTAAAGATAATGGCTTAGTTCTAACAGAAGTACTTTTTAATCGTTTCGCACCTTTTAAGATCTGTTTAGCTAAAAAATTATTAGAAAAAGGAGGAATATTAAGAACTTTTTGAAAAAATGAAATGCCGTAAATCATTTTTTGAATATAATCCCCCTTTTTTTCTTCCTCAAATAATTTTTGAATGAACAATAATAAGTGCATATAATCATTATCGGTTTCCTCCCATCTATTGACCAAGCAAAATTGCCGCCAATTAGCCCATGCAGCTGAATATGCAGCCCATGTACTGTTTGCTAAAGAATTTTGTAGAAGCCTGTTTATAAATTCGCCATCAAGTCCCAAAGATGGGTTGGACACGCTATTCCTTCTTTGTCCGCATCTGGCTTGAGGTCCCTGAATAGTGTCATGTTCTGTCGGGACAAAGCGTCTGCTATAGAATTATTCCTACCTTCAATGTATCTAGCTTTAAGCCAAATATTATTTTGCAGACAAGTTAAAACTATAAATCTAAGTAAACCTATAACATAAGTAGAATGTGCGGATAAACAATTGATGGCAAATACTACTCCTTTGTTATCCGAAAATAATAATATTTGTCTGTTTTTTAAATGTTCATGCCAAATTGATAAAGCTATTAAAACTGGAACAAGCTCTAAAAAATTTATATTATTCATGAAAGGCTTTTCTTGCCATTCTATTGGCCAACTACTGGCTGACCAATGAGTCTCAAAACATGCTCCATAACCTACTGACATAGCTGCGTCAGTAAATAAATGGATAGAGTCCGAGTCCAAGAATTCCTCCTGCCAAACCGTACGACCATTGAAATTTTCAAGAAAATTTATCCACATGCGAATATCCTCTTTTAATTGGTATGATAATCGTATGTGAGCATATGGGTTTTTAACTCCAGCCGTGGCAGCGTATAATCTTTTAGAAAAAATTCTACCCATAGGAATAACCCTGGAAATAAAATTCAATGAACCTAAAACAGATTGCAATCGCTTGAGTGAAGTTTTCTTAGCAGATAACATATTAATGAGCTGAACCCTTGTTGCGAATAATTTATCCTCTGGAATTTTAAATTCCATTTTTTCTGAATCAATAAAGATACCAAGGAATTTAATATTCGTAGTTGGAAGTACAGTTTTTTCTTTAGCTAAAGGAATATTAAAATATTCTGCAATTCCGCAAAAAGTATTCAGCAGATTAATGCAATCTTCGGTTCCATCCCTTCCTATGAATAAAAAGTCATCCAGATAGTGAATTGTATATCCAGAGTTATAATGCTTTTCAACCATCCATTGTAAAAAGGTAGCAAAAGCTTCAAAATAATTACAGGAAAGTGAAAACCCCATTGGTAGAGCTTTATCGAAATAATATTTCCCATCAAATTGGAAACCTAGGGAATTACGTATATCCATCGGGATTGATAGGTAAAAGTCTAAACGCTGACTTGATATCTGTTTTAGCCAGCTGAGCATTTCTGCCTGCCTTACGTAACATAGATAAAGCCATATCTAATGTTGCATAATGCACTGTGGACCATTCTTTATTAATCGTGTCATTCAAAGACCCATCTTTGGGAAAAGACAGATTGTGAATGAGACGATAAGAATTATTTTCTTTTTTCGGGACCAAACCTAGTGGAGAAATTCTAAAATTATGAAAAGGGGGAAACGAAAAAGGACCAGCTATTCTATTATCTGAAATTTCTTTATCGATTTTTTTCTTGAACAATGAATTTATTTAAAATGACGGATTTAGCATTTTTTACTACAGTACAACCCGGACCTAAAAAAGTTGGTACATAAAATCCATTAGAAAAGCCATTAATTAGAAGATGGGCCTTCTGTTTGTCTGGATAATGTTTTAAATAATGTAGTAGTTTTGGCAGAATTAAAGGAGTCACTTGCTCTATTTGTGTCTTTGGTACTAACCGGCAATCCGTGTTTTTTAAAACATTTGGATGCGGAATGATTTCCTGAACAGAAGCTGCATTCGTGTTTGTATTTGCAATTACTTTGCCAACGACATGCAGATTCGTTGAACGTGAAACACAGTCCTTTTTTACTTTGTTGAGTACGAAAAAGAAAATTCCTTTGGGGTAACATTAAATTGAGCCATAGGCCCACGTCTTTCATTCCCCAACCTAAATTAGGGTACACAGCTAATTTTTGTCTATAGGATTCGTCGTAATTGATCCAAGCAGTTCCTCCAAAATTCCTGAAAGCCTCTAATATGCTATCCAAGTAATAAAATAAATCGCAGCAATGTACAGGCTGTTTTTCTCCTAATACTGCTGCGTAGATACAGAATGCTTGTACCCAATTTAAAAAGGATTTCTGTATATTGCGTTTCCTATCTTCTTCCTCCTTTTTATCATTTTTAACATCTTTAGATGAAGGGAGTAAAGAGAATAAATCCACGTATTCTCTTTTCCATATTTTTTCCTTGATCTGTGGTGATAGATGGAAACCTAATGGCGACATTTGGCAAGGCATAGTATCTTTTAAAGAAATTTCTTTAATACCAGCACTGTTATCTAAATGTGGAATTAGCTGAGGTTCTAACCTATCTTCAGCTTTAGAAAAGTTATCCCTGTTTTCTAAAGAAATAGGCATTTCCAATACAGAATCATTTTCATGTAAAGACCAGACAGATTCAGCGCTAGTTTGTGTTTCATTTTTTGATAGAAAAGAAATAAAGTCATTGAACAGCTGTATTTTTTCTCTATCAAACATAACATCAGATGCCATGCAGTTTCCTTGATTTGGTATAGTGCCCTGTGTAATACAGTCACTATTGAGTGTATGTGTGTTAAGTATCTCACCAGCTGAAGAGTCTCGTGTCGCAGTCGCAGGCTTTACAGTTGAAGATCTCGCAGCAGACTTGGCAGTTGGCTGTAGAAACTGTTGAAGTCGGTTGCGATGTTTGTCGGACGCTCTCGAGCCTCGTTGCGCATCAGATAATTTTATCCTGCGTTTGGTCGATTGCTGAGATGGTGAAAATCTTGTTTTTTCTTTTCTGAATCTTTTAGCTGGCACTGTGAGAGGCGGAGCTTTTTCTTCTTCCAGAGGACGCCTATTAGTGACGTCAGACGTCGACGGCTCTGCACTCCTTAGGGGAAAGGCAGCGCAGGCAGAATCAGAAGACGACCTATTCGGATTTTCGTTCGATCCTAAAGAGTCTTCTTATAAGCATCTTCTTAGCCACTCTTCACCTCCAGAAGATGCTGCTTTAGAAATCAACTGCTTAAGCAATTCTTCCATGCTGGAGACTTCTTACACAGGTCCGGTTTCTTTGCTTGCTGCTCACCAACTGACAATTAACCGTGCGATCCTTTCCTTTTATAGTTACTCACGTGAGGACCGTTGAACTATTCTCCAATCAGGAAAAGGTTTTCATACAAGTCCAGATCGCACGAGGCATCTGTTACCAGCAAAGACTCAGATCGCAATAGCATCTGTTACCAGGTAAGAATATAAATAATATTAATTGCACATGCATTTAAAGGTGTCATGACACCATGTCACCCCTAATTGCATGCACAATCAGGTTTGTCCATGATAGGAAGATGCGTGAGTACAAGCGCACATTGGTAGACACGCTACTGAGAGCATTCCCAAATGTCACAGGGGAACAAGTGGAAGCCCAAGGCGAAGGCAGAGGAGGAGCAAGAGGTCGCTAACGCAGCTGTGTCACAGCCAGCTCCTCTGAGGGCAGGGTTAGCATGGCAGAGATGTGGAAAAGTTTTGTCAACACGCCACAGCTAACTGCACCACCACCTGATACGCAACGTGTTAGCAGGAGGCAACATTTCACTAACATGGTGGAACAGTGCGTGTGCACACCCCTCCACGTACTGACTGATGGTTCGCCCCCATTCAACTTCTGGGTCTCTAAATTGTCCACGTGGCCAGAGCTAGCCTTTTATGCCTTGGAGGTGCTGGCCTGCCCAGCGGCCAGCATTTTGTCTGAACGTGTATTCAGCACGGCAGGGGGCGTCATTACAGACAAACGCAGCCGCCTGTCTACAGCCAATGTGGACAAGCTGACGTTCATAAAAATGAACCAGGCATGGATCCCACAGGACCTGTCCATCCCTTGTGCAGATTGGACATTAACTACCTCCCCTTAACCATATATTATTGTACTTCAGGGCACTTCTTCATTCAATCCTATTTTTATTTTCATTTTACCATTATATTGCAGGGCAACCCAAAACGAACCTCTCCTCTGTCTGTGGAAATATCTGACAGTGGCCTGTTCCAGTGTTGGGTGACATGAAGCCTGATTCTCTGCCATGAGACCTCTCTCCAATTGATATTGGTTAATTTTAATTTATTTAATTTTTATTTTAATTCCTTTCCCTATCCACATTTGTTTACAGGGGATTTACCTACATTTTGCTGCCTTTTTCCAGTCCTTCAGCCCTTTGCTGGGCTATTTTACAGCCTTTTTAGTGCCGAAAAGTTCGGGTCCCCATTGACTTCAATGGGGTTCGGGTTCGGGGCGAAGTTCGGGTCGAGTTCGGATCCCGAACCCGAACATTTCCGGGAAGTTCGGCTGAACTTCTCGAACCCGAACATCCAGGTTTTCGTTCAACTCTAGTCGTCAGCACGTTGTCTGAAGAACTGCCACGCCAGGGAACTCCTTAAAGCTGGCTTTGGTGTGCTCGGCCCCTTGCTGCGGTGGGCAGTAGCAGGGGTACTGTCTAGGGGAAGGCTGCTCCGCTTTTGCACCCTGCTCCCTCTTCTGCTGTGCTGGTGGCTCTGTGCAACCACCACCTCTTCCTCCAAACTACATAGCTCACTCGCATGAGTTTGATTCCATGTGGGTTCGAGGACCTCATCGTCCTCAACATCATCTTCTACTCACTCTTCACCCCTGCCCTCCTGGTCAGTCTGCACACTTTCGAAAGCCCCAACAGTTGGCACCTGTGTTTGGTCATCATCCGAGACGTGCTGCGATGGTCCTCCCATGTACTAATCTTGAAACATAAGTGGTTGGGCATCAGTACACTCAATCTCTTCCACTTCTAGGGCAGGGATAGGTGAATGGCCCTGGGAAACCCTGCTAACAGAGTCATCAAAAAGCAGAAAAGACTGCTGCATGACTTGGGGCTCAGACTGCTTGGCTGATTTGCAAGGGGGTGAGGTGAAAGACTGTTGGACATCGGCTGCAGGTGCCAACTCTGATCTTTCAGCAGGAGACTGGGTGGGAGACAAGATGAAGGTACTGGAGGCACTGTCGGCAACCCAATCTACTATCGCCTGTACTTGCTCTGTCCTCACCATTCGTAGAGCCTCATTAGGCATGACCAAATACCGCTGCAGTTTCTGTCGCCTACTCGCACCTGAGGTAGGGGTTTCACTTGTGCGTGTAGCTGGCACAGATCGACCATGTCCTCTCCCTGCAACAGGAGCTCCACCAGCAGCACCACGACCTGGGCAACGTCCCTTATTTGACGCTCTCCTCATATTTTAGGATTTTGCCCTAAATGGGTGTAAAATTTAAAGCAGAATAGAACGACAGTATGTAAAGGTTGTATCCCACACGTACAGATGCAGACTAGGCCGCAATTAAAGTTTTTTTCCCAAAATGGTTGTTTTTTAAATAACTGAATAGAACCACACTATGTAAAGGGTGTATCTCACACGTACTGATCCAGACTAGGCCGCAATTATTATTTTTTTGCCCAAAGTGGTTGTTTTTCAAATAACTGAATAGAACCACACTATGCAAAGGGTGTATCTCACACGTACTGATCCAGACTAGGCCGCAATTAACGTTTGTTTACCCAAAATGGTTGTTTTTCAAATAACTGAATACAAACCGGATTCCCAAAAAGTTGGGACACTAAACAAATTGGCAATAAAAACTGAATGCAATGATGTGGAGATGGCAAATGTCAATATTTTATTTGTAATAGAACGTAGATGACAGATCAAACATTTAATTCGAGTAAATGTATCATTTTAAAGGAAAAATACGTTGATTCAAATTTTCACGGTGTCAATAAATCCCAAAAAAGTTGGGACAAGTAGCAATAAGAGACTGGAAAAAGTAAATTTGAGCATAACGAAGACCTGGAAGACCAATTAACACTATTTAGGTCAATTGGCAACATGATTGGGTATAAAAAGAGCTTCTCAGAGTGGCAGTGTCTCTCAGAAGCCAAGATGGGTAGAGGATCAACAATTCCCACAATGTTGCACAGAAAGATAGTGGAGCAATATCAGAAAGGTGTTACCCAGCAAAAAATTGCAAAGACTTTGCATCTATCATCAACTGTGCATAACATCATCCGAAGATTCAGAGAATCTGGAACAATCTCTGTGCGTAAGGGTCAAGGCCGTAAAACCATACTGGATGCCCGTGATCTCCGGGCCCTTAAACGACACTGCACCACAAACAGGAATGCTACTGTAAAGGAAATCACAGAATGGGCTCAGGAATACTTCCAGAAACCATTGTCAGTGAACACAATCCACCGTGCCATCCGCCATTGCCAGCTGAAACTCTACAGTGCAAAGAAGAAGCCATTTCTAAGCAAGAGCCACAAGCTCAGGTGTTTTCACTGGGCCAGGGATCATTTAAAATGGAGTGTGGCAAAATGGAAGACTGTTCTGTGGTCAGACGAGTCACGATTCGAAGTTCTTTTTGGAAATCTGGGACGCCATGTCATCCGGACTATTGAGGACAAGGACAACCCAAGTTGTTATCAACGCTCAGTTCAGAAGCCTGCATCTCTGATGGTATGGGGTTGCATGAGTGCGTATGGCATGGGTAGCTTGCATGTCTGGAAAGGCACCATCAATGCAAAAAATATATTCAGGTTCTAGAACAACATATGCTCCCATCCAGACGTCATCTCTTTCAGGGAAGACCCTGCATTTTTCAACAAGATAATGCCAGACCACATTCTGCATCAATCACAACATCATGGCTGCGTAGGAGAAGGATCCGGGTACTGAAATGGCCAGTCTGCAGTCCAGATCTTTCACCTATAGAGAACATTTGGCGCATCATAAAGAGGAAGGTGCAACAAAGAAGGCCCAAGATGATTGAACAGTTAGAGGCCTGTATTAGACAAGAATGGGAGAGCATTCCTATTTCTAAACTTGAGAAACTGGTCTCCTTGGTCCCCAGACGTCTGAGTGTTGTAAGAAGAAGGGGAGATGCCACACAGTGGTGAAAATGGCCTTGTCCCAACTTTTTGGGGGATTTGTTGACACCATGAAATTCTGATTCAACATATTTTTCCCTTAAAATGGTACATTTTCTCAGTTTAAACTTTTGTTCCGTGATTTATGTTCTATTCTGAATAAAATATTAGAAGTTGGCACCTCCAGATCATTGCATACAGTTTTTATTCACGATTTGTATAGTGTCCCAACTTTTTGGGAATCCAGTTTGTAGAACCACAGTATCTAAAGGGTGTATTTCACACGTACTGATCCAGACTAGGCCGCAATTAAAGCTTTTTGCCCAAAATGGTGGTTTTTCAAATAACTGAATAGAACCATAATATCTAAAGGCTCTGCAGCCTTTGAAAAAGCGCCAAGAAATCGCCGAACAATGAACCTGAACTTTTACTGAAATGTTCGGGTCCGGGGTCCAAAAATCCTAAAGTTTGGTAAGAACCCGAACTTTACAGTTCGGGTTCGCTCAATCCTAAAAATTAAACAATAAAATCAGTATGCACTAACTTCGCTGGGGGGTAGTCAGCAGGATAACCTCAAGACTACTGAGACTTTGAATCCCCTTGGCCAGGATCGCATGTAGAGATGTTTAAGATTGATGGCACCACATGTCTGGAGGCTTCTGATCAATCTTTTTATTTCAGTAAAACAATATGTGGCTCAACGCGTTTCAGGGACAATATTCCCCTTCCCCAGGAGCAGGTACAGTACATCCAAGATGGTTAAAAGCATATTGTCCCCAAAACACGTTGAGCCACATAATGAAACACATTACATGAAACACAAAAGCAGTTTGCATGTGATACTTTTATTTAGGGACAATAAGGAAAATGTGAAAAGGTTTACAGAAGTTCAAAAATTAAGACCATACAGTTCAAATCCATTTTACACAAAACCTGGGAATACTGACATGATACTGTTAACACTGAGGCAAAATATACAAATAGATCTTCTTAGTATAATTTTTGGCCAGTGTATATAGTGCATAGGCATTGAGTTATCAGTTCAATAACTAAACAGAATGTAATTGATGATGTTGACATATCAGAACTATTACAATATAGACCCACCCAAAAAACCTAATTTATGTTGCAATCTTTGATTCATGACTTGGTCTCCTACTTGTTTTCTTTCTATATACTTTATGATACAGGAAGGTATCATGCTCACTTGCCAAATACACTTATAGCCAAGTTCATGAATTTGCTGAGAACTATGACCCTTTTTCTATATGTAATAATTCCTGAGCTAGCTTTCGGTAATAGCACGTTTCTCTGCTGGAAACCTATCATGAAAAAATATTTATTTATTTATCTGGATCTTTTTAGGCTAAAATAAGAAAAACACTAGTTACACTCATTATTTAGCAAATAACTTCAGCTCTATAAATGTAGAATCTTACCAACATGCATCTATAAGGAAAAATAATGTTCGTCTGGTTCACTTTACTGATGATTTTTTTTCATCAGTTTGAACGAAACATCAGGTTTTCCACCACTGAACTCTACTATATTAAAACTCAAAGATGGAATGGCAGAAATCAGTGGGATGACAATAACACGGATGTAATAATTGACTATCATTCTTCTGATCCATCACATGTAACCCATTAATCTTAGTTCTATAGAAATGAATTAGCCCATGGATCAAATGGATGGACAAACATAAACTGGAGTCTCTATACCAATTGAACCACCAACAGATCTCTATATCTACTGTATGTATAATTTCCAGAGTATAATATCTGCCTTAACAGTATATGCGATTCCCATTGGGTATATAACCTGCTTAGTACCATATTTGTACAGAAAGATTGTGGGAGCTAAATAAGACAGTGAGATACAGTCAGCTAAAGACAGAAAAGCAGTTGAAAGGTCTTCTTTCTTCGTTGTAAACGTTCAAACCAGATTTGAAGTCTTCTTATGGACAATGTTCTCAGTCTAACACTTCATATGGTGGTGCGAAACTGGCCGAAAAGTGAACTTTGGTGAGTCTGAATTAAATATAGCATCAAAGTGCAATTTATGAATATTGAATATGCGTAAGACTGTGATGTAGATAGTCCATGACTGTTAAAAAAATAGAGGACATCACTTACCATGTTTAGCTCCAAAGAAATTACGAGTTGGAACACTGTATGGAGAAAAATTATGGATGAGTTTCAATAGAAAGTTACCTATGCTATGTAATCAGCAAGCCATGACAAATATGTGCCACAATAACAAAGCTTACTGAGCCATTTAGAGAGTTTTCTGGTAGTGTACATTGATGTCCTATCCTTTGGATAAGCAATGAATGTGTGATCAGTGGAAGACTCAACCCTGGTTCCCCCACCAATTGTCAAAATGAAGGGCAGTGGTGCCATGTCAATATTAATGAAGTATCTGAGACAGCAATGTCTATATAAGTGGAACTGTGTCTAGTACTGCATCTCCATATTGGTCACTTAATATGCAGGCATGCGCAGAATGGCATTTTTAAAGATTTGCTAAAGCTATTGAGAACTTTTATTGAATTCCAATAATATATAAACATACTGAATATTATGACCATCTAGAAGATGTCTATATGTTGAAATCTCCATATCAAGTTGGTTTTTCTGGTCCATTAGAAGTTGGTACTGATAGTTCTGTCGTTCTAGAGTAGATCGGATTTGAGCCAGTGAAGCTTCAATATTATCAATCAGACACTGGAGCTGCACAAGCTGGGCACTAAATGTGGCTTCTGTTTCAGCCAAGGTGGACCCTAAAGAATTATTCTGAAAAAAAAAGCAAATATCAAGATTCAAGGATTAGAAAACTGAATTAAGCTATACTTAAGTCTAAGGGTCTATTCAGGGGCATAGCTATAGGGGCTACAGAGATAGCACCTGCACATAAGAAGATACCAATATTTTGTATAATGTGAGGAGACAAACATTTATTGCTCTGGTTCAGTAATGTGCCACAAATGATGTTTTATTGAAAAGGTTGGTCCCCCAAATTCCACCCCTTCTCCTACCAGACTCATCTGAGTCTGCAGCTCAATCTCCAGGGCTTGCACAGAACGTTTCAGGTCAATGATCTCATTACTAGTTGTCTGTAGTTGTTCGGCACCAATGGAAACTTCTTGGTTTAATTCTGCACTCTAGAAGGATAAAATAAATCAGAGCTGAAAAATACAATCTAATTGTAAGTTTAATAGTAGTTATTAATGATGTTTTATGCAAGATTACAAAATGGGTTATCAAGTTGAGTAAATAGACACCATAGATAGAGTCACAACTTTTGACCCAGCCCCTCTAAAAAAACTAGGAAAAAAGGCCAGCGCAAAGAACAGTTCCCACTTTGGTGACTTCAGTGAAACTGTGTATTACATGGTCATTTATTGGGTTCAGTGTCCACCTTGTAATATTTATTTTTATCTGTAGCCGTCAGTTAAGGGAAAATTAGGAACTGTACGCAGCTTAACATAAGAAAAACATTTGATCACTTGGCGTAAACAGAAGCCAGACCCAAGCCAGTTGATCACTGGGCATGATAAGAAGGCATCCATATGGGTCAACTTCTTTAAATAGGTTAAAATAAAGAATAAACTTTGCTCATCTTTTAAATGTCCTGTTGTTCCCATGCCACCACTCCAGTCTGCAGCACCATTCCCCTCTCATCATTTACGTGACCACTGCAACTAATCTCAGGTCTCAGCGCTCACTTGTGGATGAGTAGCACATGTACAGGTGAAACTCGAAAAATTTGAATATTGTGCAAAGTTCTTTTATTTCAGTAATGCAACTTAAAAGGAGAAACTAACATATGAGATAAACTCATTACATGCAAAGCAAGATATTTCAAGCCTTTATTTGGTATAATTTGGATGATTATGGCTTATAGGTTATGAAAACCCCAAAGTCACAATCTCAGGTCCCCTTTGCTCAGGGGGTATGGATTAATTAGCTGACTAGAGTGTGACACTTTGAGCCTAGAATATTGAACCTTTTCACAATATTCTAATTTTAACTTGTATTAAAGCAACTCCTTTTAAGTTGCATTACTGAAGTCAATAAACTTTTGCACAATATTCAATTTTTTTTGAGTTTTACCTGTATATTGAATGGCATTCAAACCAAGTGGGGACTGGAGTGGCAACATGTAAGTAGTGGGACATTTAGTATATGAGTATGGTTTTCTACTTTGTTTTATACAGCCGTCTGCTCTCTGCCAATTAAAAAAAACCTCTAGGTAATGATGATGTTCAGTGTTGAAATGGTAGAGAAAGAATGTTTACTCTATCAGTGATGGTCTATAAACTTTTACTTCTGCTGTTGAACAAGTCATTTCACTGTGAGCATGATGTGTGTACCAGTTGGAGTAGTGGATGAGGCAAAACTGATTATAGACAATTATACATTACCCTTGTTAGAAACATGCTCTCAACTTCCATCAGGTTTCTCTCCATTAGGTTTTCATATTCATCTCTGACTTCGGTTAACACTTGACTCAGATCAACAGATGGGGCAGCATTCATTTCTACATTAACTCTGGCACCAAGTTGTTGTCGTAGGAAACTCACTTCCTTTAAGAAATAATAATAATATAAAATAGAAATACATTCTATTTCTAATGTAATCATCAACTTCTAATCAGTGATAAATACAACTGGCTTTCGCAGAGCCGATATGTTCACCAGCTGAAATATGTGGAGCCAAACTGATCAGTAATTTGCCATATTATAGGATTCAAATGCAAGATTTAGATTAGCAGAGGAAACTTAGCACATTAAGGCTACTTTCACACTAGCGTTCGGGCGGATCCGTTCTGAACGGATCCGCTCATAATAATGCAGACGGAGGCTCCGTTCAGAACGGATCCGTCTGCATTATATTAGCAAAAAAAAGCTAAGTGTGAAAATAGCCTGGGACGGATCCGTCCAGACTTTCAATGTAAAGTCAATGGGGGACGGATCCGCTTGAAGATTGAGCCACATTGTGGCATCTTCAAACGGATCCGTCCCCATTGACTTACATTGAAAGTCTGGACGGATCCGCACGGATCCGCACGCCTCCGAACGGCCAGGCGGACACCCGAACGCTGCAAGCAGCGTTCAGCTGTCCGCCTGTCCGTGCGGAGGCGAGCGGAGCGGAGGCTGAACGCCGCCAGACTGATGCAGTCTGAGCGGATCCGCCTCCATTCAGACTGCATCAGGGCTGGACGGCTGCGTTCGGGTCCGCTCGTGAGCTCCTTCAAACGGAGCTCACGAACGGAAACCCGAACGCTAGTGTGAAAGTAGCCTAAGAAACACTGTAGGGAAGACTTACTCCTGCATGGTTGTTCTTCATTTGGAAAAGTTCTTCTTGTAGACACTGGACTTGTCTTCCCAAGTCTTGAACTGTCATATTAAATTCACTCAATGCTTTGCTCTGCTCAGCAATATCAAATTCAATACTGTTCCTCAGGTTTACCTCCATTTGGTACCTGATTAATCAACCGTGAAGAAGGGAAAGCAAATAAAATCAAACACATGAAGGTACCAGTAAAGAAAATCTTGATTTGAGAACCCAAATATTTAAAGGGGTTCTGCAGTTATTTTATCTGATCAGCTGTTTGAGAAGGCAGCGGCTCTGGCAGTAGTGCCGCGGACTTCTCACTGTTTACCACAGGCCCAGTGACGTCACGACTAGTATCACTGGCCTGGACGGGGCTAAGCTCCATTCAAGTGAACAGAGCTTAGCCACGCCCAGGCCAGTGATACTAGTCGTGACATCACTGGACCTGCGGTAAACAGCGAGAAGGCCGCGGCACTACTGCCTTCTCAAACAGCTAATCATCGGGGGTCCTGGGTGTCGGACCCCGCCGATCAGATGCTGATGATCTACAGGATAGATCATCAGTTTAAAATAACTGTAGAACGCCTTTAAAGAAACTGTGAGTCTCCTGAATTATTATGTTTAGGGCTGGATTAAGGTTTGTGGTGGTCCCTGAGCACAAATCTGTCCACGATTGTTAAGGCAGAACAGATTTGTTCTTAACATCAAAATTGTGTGGACAATTAACAACCTGTTAAAAAAAAAAAAAAACGCCCATTAGGTTTTTACTTCTGCTGCTACAGTCCTAAGCTGTCATATTAAAGGGGTTATACCATGACAAGTATTTATATCTTATTTGTAGGATAGGTGATATATAATGGATCATGGTGGGGAGTCCAACCCCAAAATCCTAAGAACAAGGGGTACCTGAGTCCCCTGTCTGAAGCAGTGCACATGTTAGTCCACTGCTCAATTCACTTTAATGGTGTTGAAGGACCAACCTTGACATTAAGGAGTGTGGGAAGCCTAAGTGATAACCAATATGGACATCCTTAAATTACTCACAGTGGGCTTCTGAATAACAAATCCATCTAGTAAGAAACATCTCTCTATCCACAATCATTGTATAAGTAGGCAGACTTGGCATTCAGAAGCTTGGGAAAGCTGGGTGACAAACAAAAGGCTGTTCTTACATCACCCACAGTAGAATTGTTATAGAACTACCTTGTAATGTAGGAAGGGACATAACCCTCTGTAACATTATATGTATAACTTGACAGACTTGCTATTCAGGGGTCTGAAAAGGCTGAATTATGAACCCTATGGGAGATGTAATGGTAGATATATTGTCACCCAACTTACTCAGACATATTTTACCCCTGAATAGACTTTTTAACAATGAGACGAAAGAGAAAAACTTAAAGACATGACCCTCATATAACGGCCCTGAATACACAGCGCAGACACTTTTCCTGTGGCACAGCTCAGCTTCATCACCTACTACAGGGATCAGCTGGCCTAAAGAGTATACACAGAGGCCAGATCTGTGGTTCTTCACTGGATACACAGGCACAGAATATACACACATGTAGGTGTATATACTGTATATGTGTGCATTATAAATAGGTGTATACTGTACCTCTGTGACACACAGGTACAATATGAAAATAGATAAAGTGGGAGAATTTAATCCTCCTCCCTATAACCTCACTGCTACCTTATGTATTCTTAATTTCTGGTGTTGTGCATGGTCTTGGTGTCTTCTCTCCAAAGGACCGCCATGGTTCCCATGGTGATGATGCTCATTGAAAGCCATGCCTCATGGAGCTGATGGTCTACAGCTGTTGGAGGAAAGAGTGCTTCTCACAACATCTCACAAATGAGAGGCACAGCACCACAGAGTCAAAACAGGCAGAGCTTTGGTAAAGGAGAAAGGATTAGAAAGGGGAAGGTCACGGGGCTGGAGATAAGGATAGAGGCTTGGCTGGCTCCATTCTCTCTATCAAGCTCTGTGCAGTGGATCAATGTGCTGCTGCTCTCCTCTCATTACTCTGAGTAGGACTATAGTAGGGAGCAGACCTCCCCACCCTGCTGCTTATTCATAGTGCAGAGATACTTTGCAGCAGCCATAAATGTTGGAAGCCCCTTCTTACTGTATAGAGGTGGAGGCCCCAGGGCATGATTCCCGGGTGTCTTACCTTTAACACAGCCTTGACTATGTTCCTCTGCAGTCCATGAGGATATTAACAATTATGCCTCAATGTACACAGCAAGTTAAAAGGTATGCACACACATATTAACCAAGCTTGGCACATGAGTGCAATGTACTTTACACATGGAGTGTGAGCAGTGCTTAATTTAACTGAACTTAAGCTTGATTTTTTAAACAGCTAGCAAATACGTATATATTTTGATTATCTACATACCTTCTTCTTAGGTCAATGGTTGCCTGCTGGGCATCGTCTTTTTGACGCTCAAGTCTTGCATTTTCCATGGTGGTTGAAAGTATCTAAATCAAGTATACAATAGTCAAGATTTGCACTTAATCCAGAAATATTCAAGAATAACAGCTTTCTAATACTCATTAATAATGTGTGTACAAGGTAGATATCAATGTTCAAAAAGTAGCCTTTTAAACTAACTGATATCAAATATGCTCTACATGGATGATAAATGGAATCTGAGAGCAATATGTCAGATGTCAACTATAAAGATATGAGAATAAACCAAATATGATTCCATAGTATAGTACTTATATTGTACCTAAAACTATACATTGCTTGCATTACAACTAGTTCATTACCATATTCTGGATCTCCTGGATGGTTCTGGAGTATTGGCTTGAATCAGGGAGTGAAATGGGGGCATTGTTGGCATACCACTCACAGATCTTCCTCTCCAAAAGGGCATTCTCCTGCTCCAGAGAATGAACCTTATCTAGATAGGAGGACAGTCGCTGGTTAAGATGTTGTAAAGTTTCCTTTTCATTAATGCTGAGAAGACCAGTATTGTTCCATCCATGATGGATTCCATAACTGTGCCCACAATGAACAGCACCGTGTCCATGGCCAGAAGAGGAGTGCGCAGAAAAAGAAACCTTTGAGCTTCCATGGACAATAGGCATTTTACGGTGGCCACCATGATGGGAAGCAGCAGAGTTCTTGTGATGGAGTGAAGAAATATGACTGGAGGCTTTAGAACAGTGAACAGCAGTATGACAGTGGCCCTTGAGCGATTTGGAGGATGAATGGCTGACACCGTGCATCATGTTTTCTGTCAGGATTCCTTAAGGAAACAGTCTAAGCAGTGGAGACTTTTGCTTGTTCTTGAACTTAGCTGTACAGTTCTTCTCTCCTCTCACCTCTTTATATAGTAGGTCAGTTCATTGAAGCTAGGCCACTTTATATGTATTTTATATGCATCAGTGACTTTTTAAGCTTGTCTAGCATCTGTCTGAGAAAAATGTAAAGCAGCATATGATGACTGATTCAGTTTATTAGTTTATATACACTGTAAAAGTAAAGATCTAACAGATAATTAACCACAGCCTATCAATACTGTACTTTACCACCAAATGTTATACATTTATTTAATAGCATAACTCTTTTGTAAGTAATCATAAAATTGTAAGCATGCATATTATTAGCAGTACAGCATTACATATAAAATATTTAAGTATTTTCTGGAACACGGGTTATCTAAAGGTTTTGACTAAAGCTCACTAAATGCTGATATGAGAGTGATTAAACATAATAGTCGCAGAAATGTCCACAAAAGTTCCAAAATACCTGGAGTTTGAAGGATCGCTTGCAACGTAAAAGAATGACAACTTTGCCACCACAAGATCTCTTTGTACCCAAAGCATGACTTTTATGGGTTTCTGCCTCACCGTCCTTAGTACCTGAAGTTAAGCATAATGACTGTTGGATGTACAATCATTAAATTTAATCTTCCCTGTCACCCTTTCATCACTACCATTCTTATTTATTCCCCATTTCCCTATGCCTCCCATACTATGAAGAACCAACTGGGTATCTGTATTAAGATGGCCATACAAAATTAACTTCCCTTTCCCCCTTATTTCAGTTGGACTTGATGACAGTCTAAGGCTACTTTCACACTCGCGTTTGGTGCGGATCCGTCATGCATCTGCACAGACCGATCCGTTCAGATAATACAACCGTCTGCATCCGTTCAGAACGGATCCGTTTGTATTATCTTTAACATAGCCAAGACGGATCCGTCTTGAACACCATTGAAACTCAATGAAGGACAGATCTGTTATCTATTGTGCCAGATTGTGTCATAGAAAATGGATCCGTCCCCATTGACTTACATTGTGTGTCAGAACGGATCCGTTTGGCTCAGTTTCATCAGACGGACACCAGCAAGCAGCGTTTTGGTGTCCGTCTCCAAAGCGGAATGGAGACAAAACAGAGCCAAACTGATGCATTCTGAGTGGATTCTTTTCAATTCAGAATGCATTAGGGTAAAACTGATCCGCTTTGGACCGCTTGTGAGAGCCCTGAACGGATCTCACAAACGGAAATTCAAACCGCCAGTGTGAAAGTAGCCTAATGTGTATGGTTGTCTCCTTTTCTGTTCTATTCCCATGCCTGTTCTAGAGCATCACAGTCCAACCAAACAACTGAGCCATCAGGATGTGAGCCATATTGGTCTTAAGGACACCCAGTGATCCGATATTATCAACCTATTCTAATTAAAGGTCATCAATATTGCAGTCCCACAAAAGCCCTTTAATTAAAGTCACTTAATCTACAAATGGCAGCAGGAGCCACCCTCAAATTTTAAATGTATTACTGGAATACACCAATACATGGGTTAAATGCAGCACTTTAAAGACATTTATAGGCAGAGACCCTCACTCCTAAATATCTGAATATCTGTCAAGTTGTATTCTTTTAAGGTGGTATTACACTCATAGTAACCCACAAAAAAGACCCATTTGTGCATTCAAATGCTATCTAGCTATTTTTCTATAAATCCATCACCTGGATTCAATTAAGTACATAAAACAAGATCTTATACTGATTGTTTTCAAGTCACCTGCCCGTATCAAACCCATCTGTTCCTTAAATGTATAACTTATTCAGGACTCATTTCTAGTGACATCAGGCACAAGCATATTGCATCTTTGAAGCCATGAACAGTATACCCATAGGTGCAGTGCATGTGAACAGTGCTTTGGCAGATGAGTTCTGAAACCAGTATGGGTTAATTTATTAAAAATGAACATTCTGGTATAATAGATTCTGAGAGTTGGGTATCAAACTTGGGTAGTCTTTCCGATTGGGACAGAAAAGAGGAGAGGACCTAGGACTGAACCCTAAGGAACCCTAACAGCAAAAGGGAGAGAAAGTAGAACCCACAAATGACACACTGAAGAAGCGGCCAGAGAGATAGGAAGAAGAACAAAAGAGAATGGTGTCCTTAAGGCCAATAGATTGGAGCATGATGAGTAGGAGATGGTGGTCTAAAGTATCAAATGCTGCAGAGAGATTAAGAAAAATTAGATTTGCAACAAATGTGAATTTCCTCATGCTCCGTGGAAACAAATCGCATTTTTCCTAAAAATGGAGGACAGAGGACATGGGGAAAGGAACTCTGGGAAGGCGGGATCACCCAGATTGACATGCCTGCATGCAGCCAATCAGCAGCCAGCCAGCCCTGTGATGTCACAGCTAGAGATGAGCGAACACCTGGATGTTCGGGTTCGAGAAGTTCGGCCGAACTTCCCGGAAATGTTCGGGTTCGGGATCCGAACTTCGTCCCGAACCCCATTGAAGTCAATGGGGACCCGAACTTTTTGGCACTAAAAAGGCTGTAAAACAGCCCAGGAAAGAGCTAGAGGGCTGCAAAAGGCAGAAACGTGTAGGTAAATCCCCTGCAAACAAATGTGGATAGGGAAATAAAAAAAAATAAAAAAATAAAAAAAAATTAACCAATATCAATTGGAGAGAGGTCCCATAGCAGAGAATCTGGCTTCACGTCACCCACCACTGTAACAGTCCATTGTCAGATATTTTGGCCCAGGCACCCAGGCAGAGGAGAGAGGTCCCGTAACAGAGAATCTGGCTTCATGTCAGCAGAGAATCAGTCTTCATGTCATAGCAGAGAATCAGGCTTCACGTCACCCAACACTGGAACAGTCCATTGTCAGATATTTAGGCTCAGGCACCCAGGCAGAGGAGAGAGGTCCCGTAACAGAGAATCTGGCTTCATGTCAGCAGATAATCAGTCTGCATGTCATAGCAGAGAATCAGGCTTCACGTCACCCACCACTGTAACAGTCCATTGTCATATATTTAGGCCCCGGCACCCAGGCAGAGTAGAGAGGTCCCATAGCAGAGAATCTGGCTTCATGTCAGCAGAGAATCAGTCTGCATGTCATAGCAGAGAATCAGGCTTCACGTCACCCACCACTGTAACAGTCCATTGTCATATATTTAGGCCCAGGCACCCAGGCAGAGGAGAGAGGTCCCATAACAGAGAATCTGGCTTCATGTCAGCAGAGAATCAGTCTTCATGTCATAGCAGAGAATCATGCTTCATGTCACCCAACACTGGAACAGTCCATTGTCAGATATTTAGGCCAAGGCACCCAGGCAAAGGAGAGAGGTCCCGTAACAGAGAATCTGGGTTCATGTCAGCAGAGAATCATTCTTCATGTCATAGCAGAGAATCATGCTTCACGTCACCCAACATTGGAACAGTCCATTGTCATATATTTAGGCCCCGTCAACCAGACAGAGGAGAGGATTATTCAACTTTGGGTTGCCCCGCAATATAATGGTAAAATGAAAATAAAAATAGGATTGAATGAAGAAGTGCCCTGAAGTACAATAATATATGGTTAAGGGGAGGTAGTTAATGTCCAATCTGCACAAGGGATGGACAGGTCCTGTGGGATCCATGCCTGGTTCATTTTTATGAACGTCAGCTTGTCCACATTGGCTGTAGACAGGCGGCTGCGTTTGTCTGTAATGACGCCCCCTGCCGTGCTGAATACACGTTCAGACAAAATGCTGGCCGCTGGGCAGGCCAGCACCTCCAAGGCATAAAAGGCTAGCTCTGGCCACGTGGACAATTTAGAGACCCAGAAGTTGAATGGGGGCGAACCATCAGTCAGTACGTGGAGGGGTGTGCACACGCACTGTTCCACCATGTTAGTGAAATGTTGCCTCCTGCTAACACGTTGCGTATCAGGTGGTGGTGCAGTTAGCTGTGGCGTGTTGACAAAACTTTTCCACATCTCTGCCATGCTAACCCTGCCCTCAGAGGAGCTGTCCGTGACACAGCTGCCTTGGCGACCTTTTGCTCCTCCTCTGCCTTGGCCTTGGGCTTCCACTGTGACATTTGGGAATGCTCTCAGTAGCGCGCCCAGTCCCACCCAGTCTTCCGCGTCCCTTACTAGATGTTTTCCTCATTGTTACCGTTCACCACAATAACAAAAATATTATTTGGCCCAATGTATTGAATTCGAATTCAGGCCTTTTTTTACAGACACCTAACACTATCTGGCTATCTATTTAGGTACCGTATTACACTAATAAAGGCACAGCAGTAACGACAGATTTAGCTGAATATAAATTTGAGGCCTAGTATTTAGGCGCAGGATGACAGGTATAAGTTTACAGACAGAATTAGACTTGGATATGCACAGTAGCGTGTGTGTGAAGTTATTGAGAATGACCCTATCTGAACCTTGAAACTAATATACCCTTTTAGGAATAGATTTAAAGTAGGCCTGATACAGCAGAAACCACTAATTTAGAGAATCGCTAAATTGGGAATTGTATTTCAACCCAGAACAAAAACTGTGCTTTGACGGACACTAAATAACTTGACCAGCCACAGCAATAATGACAGATTTAGATGAAAATAAATTTGAGGCCTATTTTTTAGACGGATGACAGGTATACGTTTACACACAGAATTAGACTTGGAATTGCACAGTAGCGTGTGTGTGAAGTTATTGAGAATAACCCTATCTGCACCTTGATTCTTATTAGGGATCGACCGATATTGATTTTTTAGGACCGATACCGATAATCTGTAAACTTTCAGGCCGATAGCCGATAATTCATACCGATATTCTGTTTTGGTTTTTTTTTTTAAGAAAAAAAAAATCCTACACAAATGTGCTGTTAAATTAACATGTTTATTGTTAACATTTAGATTTTTTTGTAAATCTTTCTTTTTCATTGGTGATATGAGTCAAATACAACAAATTGTACCACTTCTTTTTCTTTTTTAAATATCAGTCAAAAGGTAACGACTAACAAGAAAGAACAACAATGTTCAAATGTGGACATCACCTGATTCACCTCCCACCACCACAGGTTGACATGTTTCAAACTGTAGCGTTCTTAGGCTACTTTTACACTTACGGCAGAGAAAATCCGGTAGGCAGTTCCGTCGCCAGTTTTTTTGGCCAGAGATAAAACCGTAGCATGCTGCGGTTTTATCTCTGTCCTGATCAGTCAAAAAGACTGAACTGAAGAGTCAAGACATCCTGATGCATCCTGAACGGATTGCTCTCAATTCAGAATGCATTAGGATAAAACTGATCAGTTCTTTTCTGGTATAGAGCCCCTGTGATGGAACTCTATGCCGGAAAATACAAACGAAAGTGTGAAAGTACCCTTAGTGGTAACCTCCTGGACATTCGAAACATGTCAACCTGTTATGGTGGGAGGTGATGTCCACAAGATGAAACCTGTGATATGAAATTAAAAATAAATACAATGCAAGTGCAACGGTAAATTTATCCAGTGCTGGAATTTATCCTTTCACATTTATGTGCCGAGAGCCCGCCCTGGTACACAATGAGAGAATATTTAGAATTTCTTCAATACTTCCAGTTGAGAAGGAGTACATTGTAGTGCAGAAAGCACAACATTTCTGCATGTTCTCCTGTTAAACGGCTTCTGTTCCTTTCGTAGATTGCTGACACTTCACTAAAAACACGCTCACTAGGTACAGAGGAGGGTGGAGAGCAAAGGTATCTTCTGGCATAAGAAGCAAGGGTTTTAAAGCATGCCTCATTTTCTTTCCACCACTCAAGTGGATTGTCCTTTCTATTGATCACTGGTTCTTTCAAATAAAGATGAAGCTCATTATCAAGGCAGACTTTTGGTATAGTTAGAGAATCCTCTACATGAGGCCCCAATAAAACGCTGAACATGGCATCAATTTGGCCATGTTTAAGCCTTTTTTCCATGTGTTTCCTTTTTGGGAATTTGTATGTTTCTGTGGCATCATCATCCTGCTCTTCCAGACTAGTAGTACTTGTACTAGTAGTAGGCTCTTCCAGACTAGTAACACCAGGCTCTTCCAGATGTGACCTTTCTAGAATCTGCAACTCCTTTCGCATATCTTCTGTCAGCCATTCTTTTGCCTTGCTCAATACATTATCAGAAGAGAAAGCATGATGCTTGAATCGAGGATCTAAAAGACATGCCAACACTACGTTTATATTCTCTTCATACTTCAAAAAACTTTTGTTGAGGCTTTCCTTCATGACCTCCCTAAGCGTTTTAATGCCTCGTGTAGTGGGCCCTTCATTCTCTTGAAGAAGCATCTTCAGCACTCTCACACATGGAATGACGGATGACACACTTGAGTCGTTATGGCTAACCTCTATGGTCACTTCCTCTATTGGGAGGAGGGTCTGAATCAGATTTGCTACAATCTCCCACTGATCAGCATTAGGGCAAGAATATCCTCCATGTTCACCAGCGTAGATGCTAAGAGCTCGCTTTTGTTCCAGCATTCTTTGTAGCATATGGAGAAGGAAGTTCCACCATGTTGGAACAGCCTGAATCAGGCTGTTTTGGGGCAGGCCAAGGTCTGACTGAATGCACCTCAGTCGGTGCTTGGCAATGAATGAATGGTGGAAATGACTTGCACACTTCTTTAGCATGGCAATTATGTCGATCACAGCTCTCTGGCTTGACAGACCATCATTTACTACAAGTTGCAGGGTGTGTGCCATGCAGCTGAGATCTGACACTTCAGCAAGCTTCATTCCTTTTACCATGTTTGCTCCGCTGTCTCGAAGCACAAGCAGCACCCGATCTTTAGTTATCCCCCAGTCATCAAGCATGCCTAGAAACATTTCTTTAATGTACTCGCCAGTGTGGGATCCTTGCATCACCTTTGTGTTTAACACCAACTGCCTTTTTGTCTACCCATTATCAATGAAGTGACACGTAAGACTCATTAGTGATTCTGTTGATCCAGACCAGCAGTCAGTAGTGAATGAGAGTGAATTGCCAGCGTCCTCTGGTTGTAACATTGTTTTCACTTTCTGAACCACCTTGTGATGAATCTTTGGCAGCATTTCCGTTCTGTAAAACTTTTCATTTTTCAGTGTGTACCTTGGCTCAACTATGGACATCAAGCGCTCAAAGCCAGAGTCAGACACCATTGTAAATGGCTGGTTATCCTTAACCATCATCTCTGTGATTGCTCTGTCCAGAAGTTGGGATCTTTCATCTGAATTTTGCCACTTTGTGTGTTTCTGAAATAGGTCTTTTATTTTTGGCTGGAGTAAAGTTGGTGTTTGAGATAATTCCCTTTCTTTTTGTGCATCATTAAATAATTCAACATGATTAATTCTTAGATGGGTCCAAAGATTTGATGTATTCTTTGTTTTTGCAGTTGCAGATCCCATGCTCACATTGATTTTGCATGTGTTGCACATTGCCCGTCCTGGGGTGGGTTGACTAAAATAGTCCCAGACTATACTTTTATTTTTTCTTTGTGCATCCACCTGCATTGAAAGAAGAGGGTAACATGACTACTAGTGCTATTAGCCTTTTAAAAACAGTACAGATTAAGGAACAATGCGGCGTGCCCAAGAAATATGTGAAATTGAGGGGGGAGTAAACAATAAAAGCTTGTGAGGTTGAGTCACTGGAGTGTATGATGTAGTATGAGCTGAGGTGTGTGTATGTTTGTATATATATATATATGTGTGTGTGTATATATATATATAAAAATATATATATATATCACACTGTAACTGTATATGTATAATATAATGAGGTATAGTGTGTTAAACCTCATACTACATCATACACTTCTTAGGCTTCATGGCATGCACACACAGCTGTTTTGGTCCGCAACCAAGCCGCATATTTGGCAGCTCAGATACATACCCATTAACTTCAATGGGTCCGCAAAAGATGCAGACAGCACTCCGTGTGCTGTCCGCATCCGTTGCTACGTTCCATGTTCCAGCGAGAAAATATATAACCTGTCCTATTGTCTGCGCTTTGCTGACAATAATAGGCAGTTATATTAAAGGCTGATTGCGGAACGTGCACGGACGCATCCGTGTTTTGCGGATCCGCAATTTGTGGACCGCAAAACACACCAAGGTCGTGTACATGAGGCCTTATACATACCTCATATTACAAATATACAGTGTATAATACCTCGCTCATAACTACATCATACGCTCCTTAAAGTCCTTATATACCTGATAATAGTATACATAATATATGTGTGGTACCCATATAGTCATACTATTATACATATACCGTGTGTATTATATACCCCATATTCATACTACATCATACACACATTATAGTATGTAATTGTAATGTGTGTATGATGTAGTATGAGGTGAGGTATATAACACACTGTATATGTATAATAGCATGAGGTATATATAACACAGTATATGTTATGTATAGGTATACTATTATCAGGTATATAAAGACTAAGGAGTGTATGATGTAGTATGAGCGAGGTATATGATATAATATAACACACTGTATGTGTGTAATATAATGAGGTATAGGAGCCCTTATATATACACACCTCATTATATTACACATATACAGTGTTATATATCATATACCTCGGTCATACTATTATCATACACTCCTTAGAGTCCTTATATACCTGATAATAGCATACCATCATATACTGTGTTATATACCTCATATAACACATATACAGTGTGTTATATGTATTATATATACCTCATACTACATCATACACACATTACAATACAATGACATACTATATGTGGCACTGTGTATGATGTAGCATGGTCGAGGTATAGAATACATGATATAACACACTGTATAATAGTATATGAGCCTGAGGTATATATATATATATATATATATATATATAAGGTGATTCAGATTAGGTAACAAACTATGACGGTGCACGTGTTTATTTTACCATGGCACAACTGTATGAGTCTAGACTAGAGTAGACTGTAATGGTGGCACTGGCAGGCGCAGCCGCAGGTACTCTGGTTCTCGTCTCTGCCCAACACTGTGACCGCCTCCAATGACGTCAGCGCCTGCTATGGAGTTCCGTTCGGCACTTGGCAGGCAGGCACGCCCACAGGCGTAGTATCTCCTGTACTCCCGCGATAGTTTGCACTGACAGTGGCAGCCGAAAGACATGGCCGGACTGAGACTTCGGGCACATGCGGCGGGCGGCTGGCGGCAGGCGGTGTAAGCATTATCGGTGGTATCGGCAGTTTATATGCCGATACCGATAACTTGCAAAACCATGAATATCGGCCGATAATATCGGCCAAACCGATAATCGGTCGATCCCTAATTCTTATATACCCTTTTAGGGATAGATTTAAAGTAGGCCTGATACAGCAGAAACCACTAATTTAGAGAATTGCAAAATTGGGAATTGTATTTCAACCCAGAACAAAAACTGTGCTTTGACGGACACTATATAACTTGACCAGCCTCAGCAATAATGACAGATTTAGATGAATATAAATTTGAGGCCTAGTATTTAGGCGCTGGGTGACAGGTATACGTTTACACACAGAATTAGACTTGGAATTGCACAGTAGCGTGTGTGAGAAGTTATTGAGAATGACCCTATCTGCACCTTGAATCTTATATACCCTTTTAATGAATAGATTTAAAGTAGCCCTGATACAGCAGAAACCACTAATTTAGGAAATTGCTAAGTTGGGAATTGTATTTTAACCCTGAACAAAAATATATCCTTTGCCAGACAGCAGACAGTATTACAATTGGCTGGCCACAGCTGAAACACCAGATTTAGGGTACTGCTATTTTGGCAATTGTATTTCACCCCTCAATAAAATAGCAAGCACAGCCAAGCCCCTGATGTAGGATATAGCCAAAAAATAACCATACTATTGATGGTTAAATGCACTTGGTGACAGCTTGCCCCTGATGTAGGATATAGCCAAAAAATAACCACACTATTGATGGTTAAATGCACTTGGTGACAGCTTGCCCCTGATGTAGGATATAGCCAAAAAATAACCACACTATTGATGGTTAAATGCACTTGGTGACAGCTTGACCCTGATGTAGGATATAGCCAAAAAATAACCACACTATTGATGGTTAAATGCACTTGGTGACAGC
The DNA here is from genome assembly GCF_014858855.1 of Bufo gargarizans. Lineage (NCBI taxonomy): Eukaryota > Metazoa > Chordata > Amphibia > Anura > Bufonidae > Bufo > Bufo gargarizans. Next base: position 125,368,034 of record NC_058085.1, read on the forward strand.
TTGCCCCATATGTAGGATATAGCCAAAAAATAACCACACTATTGATGGTTAAATGCACTTGGTGACAGCTTGCCCCATATGTAGGATATAGCCAAAAAATAACCACACTATTGATGGTTAAATGCACTTGGTGACAGCTTGACCCTGATGTAGGATATAGCCAAAAAATAACCACACTATTGATGGTTAAATGCACTTGGTGACAGCTTGTCCCATATGTAGGATATAGCCAAAAAAACAACCACACTATTGAGGGTTAAATGCACTTGGTGACAGCTTGCCCCATATGTAGGATATAGCCAAAAAATAACCACACTATTGATGGTTAAATGCACTTGTTGACAGCTTGACCCTGATGTAGGATATAGCCAAAAAATAACCACACTATTGATGGTTAAATGTACTTGGTGGCAGCTTGTGCTGGTGCACCACAAGACACAAAATGGCCACCGATCACCCCAGAAAAAAGTGAATGAAAAACTCTCTGGGCAGCCTAAAAACAGTGAGCAATTGAATAGCAGCAGTTCAATCATCCACAGCTGTAGATCGATCACTGAATTAAGTCTTTTGGAGGAGTTAATCACTGCCTAATCTCGCCCTAACGTCGCAGCTGCAAGCTCTCCCTACACTGATCAGAGCAGAGTGACGTGCGGCGCTACGTGACTCCAGCTTAAATAGAGGCTGGGTCACATGCTGCACTGGCCAATCACAGCCATGCCAATAGTAGGCATGGCTGTGACGGCCTCTTGGGGCAAGTAGTATGACGCTTGTTGATTGGCTGCTTTGCAGCCTTTCAAAAAGCGCCAAGAAAGCGCCGAACACCGAACCCGAACCCGGACTTTTACTAAAATGTTCGGGTTCGGGTCCGTGTCACGGACACCACAAAATTCGGTACGAACCCGAACTATACAGTTCGGGTTCGCTCATCCCTAGTCACAGCCCTATAAATAGGTTGGCCAGCTTACAATCAGACATTTTCCACCGTTCAGAGTGCAGGGACAGACGTGTGAAGGCACTAGGGATAGCTATTGGAAAAATGATTGTGGGAAAAAAAAGCCAGAAAAAATGATTTATAAGTGCAAGGAAAGGATAGGGAGGAATCATTTCACAGCATCTTAGTGCAGGGAGAGACGTCAGAAGGCGCTAGGGACAGGATAGGAAAGTGATTTACAAGTGCAGGGAACGATCATTTGGGGATCCAAATAGTCATTAGACAGCTCTGTCATTCAAGCTTTTTGTTATGCCTTTAGAATTTTATGTCTTAGTATCTTATTCAGTATTACACGAAAAATATATACGCATTTCACTTCTGCAGTTATTTCTGTTGAAAGTGCATAGGGGCATATTTCAGTAACAAATAAAAATATATACGCACTGCACTGTTGCAGTTATTTCTGGTGAAAGCATATAGGGGCGTATGTGTGATGTGTAAGAGGTTTTTCTCTGCTGCACCCTGGAACATGATGGGCCAAGATTATTCAGGAAGGTGAAAAAAGCATGTTAGTTGTACATGGGAGAGGAAAATAGAGAGGGGCTGATGTGGAGAGAGTAAAATGGAGGGGTAATAGGTTGGTGAGTGTGGCGGAAAAGAGCACATAACAAAATGGACAGGGAGATAATGAACTTAATTAATGAAGAGTATGAAAATGCTTATTTGTATCTTGCACAACATACTAGTCTCCTGCCCTATCTAACTACTATGTATAACTGCTAGACATTTGTCGAGGATGACCCGTCCCCAAACCACGTACACAAGTACTTTGAGTATTTTCATGCTGGTATTTATGATTGTGAAACATTCAAAAATAGACTAGAAAATAACAGTATAACAATTTATGGTTTGTAAGGTTTATTTATGCAAGAAAAATATACAGATTGAACATAAGCAGAAGAACTGGCAGAAAAACATCTCTAGGAACATTCTTGACATGATTATCTCAGTTTCTCACTGGTCCAAAATATAACACAATATAATACTATGTATGTCTGGTGCTATGTCCTGCAAATAAAATTCAAGGGAATTGTTGCCCATAAGTCCCACCAGATCTATAGGGACACCTAGGCAAGGATGATATGACACATTCCTCCGTGCCAGTACACTGCTTACCTCTCAGTTACCACTAGCAAGTTAACCAATACTTTGAAATAGTTGTTCACTGTCAAACAAGTTTAACTTATTACACTACAGAACATACGTTATAAAATGTTAAAATTGTTGGAAGGTGGAAATCTCACTAAAGATAGTCATACACATTTTTATATTGCCTGTTATTCAAATTGGGCAACAACCATGGAGATATTACACAGAAACAATTGATTAATGTATTGTAAAATTTCCCTGTACAATACACCTGACCTATCCTGTTTTTCATAGTAGAGAACTGGAGAGGGAAGCCTTATGCCCAATAACAGTTGAAAAACTAAGCAATGCCAGATGCTCAATCAGCTTTAGTAACTGAGATATCAGGCCATCAACGTGCACCTCAAGGTTATTCATTCTGCATAAATAATTTTTTGATTTGTTTCTGCCACATCCCTGGAATATGACAAACAGTCTAATATCTAGAGTATGTGATCTACTAGATCCATAACAGGAATATGTTAAAGGGGATTTGTAAACAAGTGTATGCTACCTGATCTGAGAGCCCCCATGATTCATTGTGGTATTCTTGCTGTAGTTTTCAAAAAAATCACTTTTATCACCGTCAGTTGGAACCCTCTCCATTCTCAATGTGTGCAATGGAGTCCTGGTATTATTGAACCATTAGCTGTCTCCTCCCATTTATCACTGAGAGTTCTTTCCCTATGCACAGAATAGGGAGAGATTTGTCAAACAGCAGCAGGAGGATGGTGGGAACCAACGGCTACTCTCGAGTAACAGAACTAAGTTCTGGTTTCCAGGAACACAAATAAGTGATAAACTGATTTAATCAAGGACTATGATACAAATTTATGTTACCCTCAGATTGAGCAGCATAAACTTGGTACATATTAATGGAACACTATGATGAACTATCACTGTTGCCTTGCAGCACTTGGGTTCTGGATTTGGATTCACCTCAACAACATCTGCCAGGAGTTAAAATATTCTCAAACCCATTTTTGCTTGGGTTTCCTCCAGGTCTGATTTCCATCAACATTCAATGTAAAAATGTAACTATGGGGAAATTAAATTGGGAGCCCAATTGGAGAGAGGGACTTATGTGAATAGAAACAATATGAAAAATGTGTTGATGCTATATAGGCATTATATATAACTTGTATTTTCTGTGTTATATCTTGTGGAGGGCCCAAGGAAGTGATGCAAAGGACTCTAGAGAGAGGATCTTATAAGACCCTACATTAGGCATAACACAATGGTGCAGATTTACTAATCCTAATTTTTAGACAGTGTAAGTTTAGACTATACAGTGCCAGGTTTAACACAGTGGCTGATGCTGGATAATAAATTATGTGTCTCTGTAGAGTGTCTAGTCTAAGTTTATACCACCTTTAGTTGGCTTACTTTGAATCTGAATTTTTCATCAAAATCCTGGTGCAATTTTGGTGCCCATGATCGTATCTTAAAGAGTAACTTTCATTTCAGTTTAAAGAGTCTTCTATCAAAGCTGTAACTGAGTGGTACTAAGGAACATATGTCTTCAGCGTTTTACTGAGCACTAAAGATGCCTGTGTGTAACAAGTCAGGCAGGGTGATGGGCAAAGATAGGGCACATGTCCATAGTCAGGGACTGAGGTAGTGAAACAAGGCAGCTGGAAGCCTCTGCATATTACACAGAGGCATGTTCTGCTGACTGAAGACAGATTCTCCTTAGCAATGCTGTTAGAGCTTTGCTAAGAAGACTGTTTACATTCTGTATTCTAGTCGAGAGAAACCTCTTTCCCAGATGAAGTACATTAAAATGTACCATCTGTGTCCCTACACTATATTAAAAATAAAATTAAATGACAGTTAATCTTTACGCCACTTTCTGGCTAAGCCACTTATCCAGTGGCATACAAAAAGTGTCTAAGATACTTAGTAAATGTGTCATGCAGCATGGACTGACCGAATTTTGATTCAATTTTATTCAGAAATCCGATATATTTTCTTTAGTAATTCTGCCCCAATGTGCCCAAAGTGTTCCTTTTAATAGAAGTGTAAACTTTTTAGGCAAAATATTACATGTGTATGGTTAGCTTCAGTATTTCTAAGCAAACAAGAACCAGTACAATACCATTTCATCTTAACTAAATCACTTACTGTTAACCTTCTACCTGTGTGTCTTTTAGCCCAAAACAGAACCACGGAATGGCAAAAATTCTTCTACAGGCACTCATATGTTTGTTTGGTCTAGTCATTTTTATTTTTTTGTGGTACAGCCACATGGTCAGGTTTCCTGATGCAGTTAGAGGAAAGAATCAGGAGTGGACAATCAAAGGAAAGTATTAAGGATTGATATGACTTCCTCGTTTTGACTTCCAAAACTGAATCAGGAAACCTGACTGTGTGGCTGTACCCTGTAAGGAGGAATGTAACCATTGTGAAGCATAATCAAATCCACTGAGAATTAAAGAAATTCCATATATCTTGAGGACAGTTTAGAAAACATGGTGGGACAAGGATTATTTCTAGGTTTCCATATGAATAAGATAATGTACGTATACACATAATAATTCTTAGCAATATGAATACAAAAAAATTCTTAATTAGGGGATAGATTTACGTAGAAAACCAGCTACCGCTGTGATAGTTATCTTCAAATTACAGCATCAGTGTTTAGCATTTTGGGGGTGGGAAGCTGTTTAGAGTATTTCATTGCACCCGCTATTATAATTTTATTAGATTAATACACTGATGTCCTTTTTTTCCAAAACAGCACAACAGCAGTTCACAGGTTGTGTTTGGTTTTGCAGGTCTGTCTTATTTAGGTCAAAGGTAGTAAGCTGCAATACCAGACACAACCGATCAATGGCTTTTGTTATTCTAATCATATGAAACTTCTTTATTAGTTCTGTCATATCGACTGATTCTCTTAAAGCTCCATCAAACAATTTTCATTATTATGAACAATTATTCAAAGTTACATAAAACATAGTTGGGAAATATTTACAATTCAAAATTATATACATTCTATACATATATATTAATTTAAACCAACACTTTTATGTACATCTTAAAATACATATGTTTTCCAATTGAAACTATTTCCGAGAAGGTATCTTAAAAAAGAAGACCTGTCCTGCCTCTGTCCATATAATGACACACAATGGCATATTACTTTTATTACTTATATCCTTATTAGTATAATCCATTTCATTGGTAGTTAGAGGGATCGGTCGAGTCCACTTCTTTTGAGCTACTAGAACTTTTAAAGACGGTGGACTGACACCTAAGACAACTTCAGTCTTGACTAGAGGTTATAGTGTACGAGAGAGGACCTACATTACATAGCTATGTCATAAAATGTTCTCACCATAACCCATCCCTAACTTATGACCAGAGGCTGAGTTCTGGAAAAAATATTGTCGTCAATGTATCTCCAGTAATATGTGTGTCACTTGCTAAGCCATGCTGAAAAGATAAGTAAATTAAGACATAAAGAAGCAGTCATGAACAGAAGGTTTAAAATTTTCACTCATACGATATTTTTTCTGATTTATCTTCATCACTTTGACACCAGAACTGTCCGTTCACTTCTGTAATTTCCAGAGGAGAATTCCTAGAAGACAACAGACTTACAGGTTGACATGATAAGTTCCAAGACTTGAACCTCTTAAGGGGACTCATCTCCATGGTTTTATTGTTTGGAGCATAGCCATAAAATTGGCCAAATATTACATCAAATATACAGGAAAACATATTTCTAGATAAGTAGGGATCATTTTCCAACTAGATGTCAAATGAGATATATATATATATATGCATCCATGCATTGCGACAATGAATTATGACTTGTGGCATTATCTCAAGCTTTGGATTTGTATTCTATATGTGATATACTGTATATATAAAAAATATTTTCTGCCACTAAGCATCTACTAGTGGCAATTTGTTTCTTGATGTCATATGTGATCCGTTCTTCATTAATGGCTGAACAATCCGTGCTGTTATTTTGTACAAGAAGATTATTGTCATATGGTTGTTGGAAATGTTTCCACTTACTATCTTTTTCTTCTAGAAAATTATACGTTGGATCTCTGTATAGAAAATGGCATATAGGAGGGGGTTAAAATAACATCATATGAATCTAAATCTGAGATAATAACACAAGGGGGGAGATTTTTAAAAACTGGTGCAAAGAAAAACTGGCTTAGTTGTCCATAGCAACCAATCAGATTTCACCTTTCATTTTTCAGAGCTCCTTTGGAAAATAAAAGGCTCACTTTGATTGGTTGCTAGGGGCAACTAAGCCACTTATCCTTTGTACCAGTTTTGATAAAACATGTTGTGTGGCCTCAAATGAGACTTTTGACTCTTAAGGGACTACACAATCAATTTAGACAGGGCGGAAATAAGGACTTAAAGGGGTAAGCAAAAAAAAACATTAAAAACATCTTGGCCCTTGTTTTTGGCAAAATACAGGTCCTTCTAAAAAAATTAGCATATTGTGATAAAGTTCATTATTTTCTGTAATGTACTGATAAACATTAGACTTTCATATATTTTAGATTCATTGCACACCAACTGAAGTAGTTCAAGCCTTTTATTGTTTTAATATTGATGATTTTGGCATACAGCTCATGAAAACCCAAAATTCCTATCTAAAAAAATTAGCATATCATGAAAAGGTTCTCTAAACGAGCTATTAACCTAATCATCTGAATCAACTAATTAACTCTAAACACCTGCAAAAGATTCCTGAGGCTTTTAAAAACTCCCAGCCTGGTTCATTACTCAAAACCGCAATCATGGGTAAGACTGACGACCTGACTGCTGTCCAGAAGGCCATCATTGACACCCTCAAGCAAGAGGGTAAGACACAGAAAGAAATTTCTGAACGAATAGGCTGTTCCCAGAGTGCTGTATCAAGGCACCTCAGTGGGAAGTCTGTGCGAAGGAAAAAGTGTGGCAGAAAACGCTGCACAACGAGAAGAGGTGACCGGACCCTGAGGAAGATTGTGGAGAAGGACCGATTCCAGACCTTGGGGGACCTGCAGAAGCAGTGGACTGAGTCTGGAGTAGAAACATCCAGAGCCACTGTGTACAGGCGTGTGCAGGAAATGGGCTACAGGTGCCGCATTCCCCAGGTCAAGCCACTTTTGAACCAGAAACGGCGGCAGAAGTGCCTGACCTGGGCTACAGAGAAGCAGCACTGGACTGTTGCTCAGTGGTCCAAAGTACTTTTCTCGGATGAAAGCAAATTTTGCATGTCATTCGGAAATCAAGGTGCCAGAGTCTGGAGGAAGACTGGGGAGAGGGAAATGCCAAAATGCCTGAAGTCCAGTGTCAAGTACCCACAGTCAGTGATGGTCTGGGGTGCCATGTCAGCTGCTGGTGTTGGTCCACTGTGTTTATCAAGGGCAGGGTCAATGCAGCTAGCTATCAGGAGATTTTGGAGCACTTCATGCTTCCATCTGCTGAAAAGCTTTATGGAGATGAAGATTTCATTTTTCAGCACGACCTGGCACCTGCTCACAGTGCCAAAATCACTGGTAAATGGTTTACTGACCATGGTATTACTGTGCTCAATTGGCCTGCCAACTCTCCTGACCTGAACCCCATAGAGAATCTGTGGGATATTGGGAAGAGAAAGTTGAGAGACGCAAGACCCATCACTCTGGATGAGCTTAAGGCCGCTATCGAAGCATCCTGGGCCTCCATAACACCTCAGCAGTGCCACAGGCTAAATGCCTCCATGCCACGCCGCATTGAAGCAGTCATTTCTGCAAAAGGATTCCCGACCAAGTATTGAGTGCATAACTGAACATAATTGTTTGAAGGTTGACTTTTTTTGTATTAAAAACACTTTTCTTTTATTGGTCGGATGAAATATGCTAATTTTTTGAAATAGGAAATTTGGGTTTTCTTGAGCTGTATGCCAAAATCATCAATATTAAAACAATAAAAGGCTTGTATGACTTCAGTTGGTGTGTAATGAATCTAACAAATATGAAAGTCTAATGTTTATCAGTACATTACAGAAAATAATGAACTTTATCACAATATGCACATTTTTTGAGAAGGACCTGTATATGTCAAATTAACAGAGAGTACAGGGTTATAAAAAAAAATCCTTTATATGGCCATATGAATTACCTTCCTTAGGACCACATATCAGGTTTTTATAATAATAAACTTAAAGAACCCTTAAAACGATAATAATACACTTAAAATGACCTACACCGGTCAACTAATATACATATACCCTAAATAGGATGGGAAAGGGTCCAGGATTGAGTAAACAGGAGGGTATCAATCGTTACAGGGACATTACTATCCCTATTAAATTCTGCAGATATCCTGGACCCCGGTGGGGTTGGACGCCGGTCAGAGGGACATCTAAATGTGTCATCTTATCAGTGAACTATCCCACTACAGGTATATATATATATATATATATATATATATATATATAGGTATATATATCTTTTCACCAGCCCCACCTTATCTACAAGCCCATTTTCTTGTTTTGTCTTAGAACCTGTCTTTTGTACCCCCTGATAAACCTAAGGAGTGGGGGAAACGCGTCGGGGTGACAGGGTGCTTTCTTCAGGGCTAACCAGGGTAATCCAGGATAGGTACGAGGACAGAGGGTCACCACCATCAGGTGATACCTCTGGGCTGAGGATCAATCAGGAATTTAATAGGGATAGTACTGTCCCTGTAACGATTGATACCCTCCTGTTTACTCAATCCTGGACCCTTTCCCATCCCATTTAAGGTATATGTATATTAGTTGACCGGTGTAGGTCATTTTAAGTGTATTATTAGAATCTATAGTTTTAAGGGTATTTTAAGTTTATTATTATATTGGTTTGTTTAGGACTCTTATCGACTTCATCTGTATGCTGCTTTGCTGTTTGTTTACCACATATCTGGTTTTGCTGCTCTTAAAATATTGTCCCCTCGTCACAGTCACAGTCCTGGGTATAAATGGATGATGGGAGAGAGCTCTGTACTGACTCCTGATATATTTATACATGGTTATTAGATCTCCATGCAGGCATCTTCGTATTAATTTAAGTAACCCTAATTTTGCTGATCTTTCTGGGTAATCAGTCCAACAATTACAATTATTACTTTAGCTACCCACCTTTGCTTCTATTCAGACTCTACCGGGTCTTTCTTGTGTACTCATGCCCACAGTTTGATTTGACTACTGATTTTCAAAGTAGTAGAACTATGTTCTCATCATGTGCAGCTATGCTCCTTTGGATGAAGCCCATGATCTTATTCTTGTAATAATGCCTAACCCTAAATTTATTAGTGTTAAACTTCATTTGCTGCTTATCTGCCTAACCATGGAATTACACTGCCCAATATAATTGACCCAATTATCATGCAGTCTAATGCTTAAGTCTTTGATCAATGCAGATCCATCTGTAGTAGTATACTGTCTTCTTTTTTGTTACTTTACACTGTTTATTATAATCTAGATTGTTTATAAAAAAAGAGAATAGTGTCCAATACTAACCCATAGTGACTGTGACTCAATCTGAGTATATACCATTAATAATAACCCTCTGATTTTGATTACTAAGTCATATAATATGAATCATCTGAAGCTCACAATACATACAAAGTATCATGTCCTTCCAGCAGGTACTTATATGCATCTATTTCCTTCTCCATCGAAGAGTTTATCTCCATGTAGACGTTGCACTCGTAATTTAGTTCCACCAGCTTAGATTGGATCTCAGCCATTTGAGATTCATTCATATTGATCAAGTCCTGTTGATGACTGAGGTAGGAGCCATATTGTTCATGTATCTCTGTCAGTGTGGATTCATAAGCCGTTATCTGTATCAAAATTATATATCAAGAGATTATATTTAGAGTGTCATGTAAAGTATGGATGGCACATTTGCCATATAAACAAATTCAGCTTTTTTGGGGGTTGTCAATTATAGGAACATTGTTGCCCCTTACTATCTGTTTTCAACCTGTAATACAGAAACAGAATGGAGGACATTTACCAGAGCTTTTACACCACAATTGTCGCACAAAAAAGTAACACATTATAGCACATGCCATATTTTCACCATAATGTGCAATTTTTTCAGCTTCTCACCGCTTTTCTGGAGTGGTGAGAAAAGGGCTTGACTTAATGGGAGTAACAGTGCTTAGCATGTCCCGATGAATTCACTATGACGTACTCCAGAAACTGGAGTAAGTTGTAGCTCAAGTCTACACCAGCCCCTGACTGGCATAGACTTAAGTTTAAGGGGCACAGAGGGGTAAATATGCAACTAACTTAGGTATAGGCTCACGTTACTCCAACACATAGAGGATCAAGACTGGCGTATAGGAACACCAGTCTCAATAAATGTCCTTCGCAGTTGCCTCTAGTATACAAAGCAAGATATATAAATTAAGATGCAATGTTAAAATGAAAACGTACCATACTCAGCTGTTTCTTCAGCTCAGTCTCTAGTGCGTGTACACAGAGCTTTAATTCTGTCACCTCATTATTAGATAGTTGGAGTTGTTCAATGCCAGAAGATACTTCTAAGGACAGTCTGGAAGTCTAGAGAACAAGATCGAAATAATACCAGTAAGTCAATCCTTAGGATAAGAACAAAATCCTGAGATCCCAATCAATCATCAGGACTATAACTTAACCCTTCAACACAGCAGCTTGTTCATATGTGTGGCTGTGCCTGGTACTTCAGGCCACCCCTAATTCCCTATTCAATCTATTCCTTCACTGATTAAATGTTAATAATGTATCCAAATAGTCCATCACTGTTTTATTCACACAAAATGTCTTTAATTCCAAAATGTATCTGGCAGCTTCTATACATCTTGAAGAACTGCTCAGATGGGGATAGTGAATTAGAGATAACATGATTTACAGGGACATAGCTACAGAGGGTTTAGAGGTAACAGTGGTAAATGGACCCTGTTGTCTAAGGGGGTCCAAAAGCCCTCCTGCCACATCAGAGGACTCCAATATTATAAATGGCACATGGTGGTGGGAGGACCCTGTATCAGATTTTGTATTGGGGCCTAGAAGTTATCCCTCTGATAATCTGCTTACCATTTCCTGGAAAAAAAAATCGACATCCTTAAGGTTGCTCTCCATTAGTGTTTCATATTCAGTTCGAATCTCAGACAACGCTGTATTCAGATCTATGGAAGAAGCCGTCTCTACTTCTACATTGACTCTAGTTCCTAGCTGAGCTTGGAGCGAGGTTATCTCCTGCAAAGTCATCAAGGAATAATATTAGTAAGGGCTGAAGAGAATTATACATGATGGGTAATTTTTGATCATTAAGAAAAACGCTCTTATCAGAATGATTTTAATTTTATGCATCTTCCTAATAGAATGCATAAAGGCGGACCTCTCTCGGCCACTCCTTCCTCAGTGCGCCTGCACCGATGACATCACATCTACACCCGGCACAGGCGCACTGAGGAAGGAGCGGCCGAGCGAGCGTCCTCCTCTCAGTGCGCCTGCGCCGACTGAAGACCGGTACGACGCAGGCGCGAGATTTAGAACGCAGACAGGGCCAGCCAGGGGACGAGAGCGCTCGCTGGCCCTGTCAATCAACAGGAGGAGGGGGCGTTTTTTTAAAAGCAGGATGCGGCTGCTACCAGCAAGCAACCGCCCTACTTGCTGGTAGAGAGGTAATTTACATATTATAAAAGTGCAGTTTTTAAAGAAACTGCTGAATGAAAAAAGGTAAGAGCACTAAATAGTGAAAAATCACACTATACAGATTTTAAGTGGCCCAAAAACGAAAAATTACTTTTGGGGGGTGACAGAAGCCCTTTAACATCCAACAAATGTGAGACAAGTCCAAGGCTTCTGTTAACTTGGGTTTATTGGATGTTGAAAATTGAAGAAAATTGAGTAAGATGATCAGACATTTAAAGAATATGCAAAAGCACAAAAACAATAAAGTTACACACTCCAACTAGACTAACGACACAGATAAAGAACACATTCTACACATATAATTGTAAAAATTAAGATACTTGTTTCTGATGCATGATTAAAAAATATGTTTTCATAAATGACACAATAATAGCAGCAAGATATAATCAAGTAAAGCAGGACATACATCCAAGTTGATAAACAAAACTGCACACACGTGTAATATCGACCCAGTAAGGTGCCTTGAAACAACCTCAACACGTAGATCTCTAACCCCTGAGGAAGCACAACGTGAAACACGTGTTGGGGTTGTTTTGAGGCGCCATACTGGGTCTATATTACTTTTGTGTGCAGTTTTGTATATAAATTTGTATCAATGTATGTCCTGCTTTACGTGATTATATCTTGCTGCTATTATTGTGTCATTTTTGACCACCTCTGTGGTGTGTGTCAATATATTCGTGTTTTAATCGTGCATTATAATAAAGTATTTTCCTTTTTTACAATTATATATGTAGAGTGTGTTTTTTATCGGTGTTGCTAGTTTGGTATATTCATCTACATTGTTTCCAATGGGCGTTTATGGGTGTCCAAGTAGACTAAGTAATGGTATATAAAGTAAGAGGAAATCAAATAAACTTACAGAATACAGTCAATTTCACAATGGATGCTTGGATTAATGGCTCCGATTTTATAATCGTCTTCAGAATCATAACCTTAATCAGAATTTATTCTACGTACCTCTTCACTTATTTTTTTAATTTGAAGTAGCTCCTCCTCCAGGTATTCTATGTATGTATCCAGAACATGGCTCTCCATATTAATGTTTTTCAGTAATCTATAGTGATTGCATAATGCCTCTTCAGCTTTTGCCCTCATCATTAGTTCCAGATCATAGCTTAAAAGGAGTTGAGTTGAACAATTAGTGAATTTCGAAGAATAATGTACAGTACAATAGAAAATGACCAGCCTAAGTAGACTATTCCAAATAATGCTCTGAAATGGGGAAATAACCCTGGATTGATAAAGCAGTGTAAATCATCAACTGGCTAACTCCAAGCAGGACCGGAAATGTATCTTTTTACAACGGGTATGGAGTCCTATGTGGCTCTAAAGTTTCATTTATGTAAATAAGACTGTTGTGGATATTCCCAACTGTCCTTTACTAGGCCACTGCAGAGTGGGTCATGACATGAAGCATCACTGTCATGACCCATTTTGTCATAGGAAATATTACATATGTCAATGGCATTCTATAATATATGCATAGCAATATTCCAACTGCCACTATTGGTACAGTATGACCTAGGGTACAGAGGAAACTATCATGCATTAATTCCTCATTTTATCTTAAAAACATCTTAAAACTTACTTTTTCCTATAACCATCAGCAGTTATTTGTCCATCCTCTATCTTTTTAATTAGGTTGCCATTGTTTTTACTGGCTGTAAGTACCTTCAAGAGAATATAAAAAATGCTCAAATTTATTCTTTAAGTACAATGTAGCAGATTCAATATTACGGATATTCATAATATTTATTAAGGGTTTTAGATGTTTAGCAGAAAGTGGCGTAATGGGATATAGAACATGGTTTAGGATGTGACAATGTGTGGCAATATTGTGCCACAAATTTTCCTGCAAAATGGAAGCCAACTAAAGGGTGGTATAAGCTTAGATTACAAATTCTAATAGTTCACTAAATTTTAGCATCAGCCAGTGATAAATTTGGAGCATCTTTGAACTGTCTAAAGTAGCATTAGTAAAGTTGCCCCATTGTTCTCAGTGATTCCTGTGTGAAATACATAGAAGAAGTACACACCTGGTTCTGGAGATCGGTAATAGTACTGAAGTACTGACTACAATCGGGGAATACTAGGGCTTCATTTTCTTCATGCCATTCACAGATTTTTTTCTCCAGCAAGACATTCTCCCCCTCCAATGACTTCACATCTTCCAGATAAGACCCCAGTCGACCATTGAGTGACTGCATGGTTTTCTTTTCATCAAGGTTGAGTAGATCATTATTCTTGGAGGTATTGCAGTTGCCAAAATTACTCACGTGACACCTATATACTGCATAATTGCTTCCCATTTGCTGTCCAAAACCAGAAGATGAATGCTTACAGTTTCTAAAGGTTCCTTGTACATTGTGTGCTCTGTAGTGAGCTCCATTTGAAAGAACGTTAATCTTCTGAGGTTGGCTGTAGTGCTGTTCACCATGTGAAGAATGATGAGTTCTGTATTTAGGATAATTCATATACTCTCCACCAGTCTTAGTCCCAGAGAAAGGTTGAAAAACTCTGTATCCCATGATGTTCCCACTACTGTTGGCAGAAGGGAGGAACACTGAACAGAAGAACCTATATGTTAAGTGATGATGTAGCTTTCTTTAGCTTCTCTTTTATATGAAGCATAAATGGACATGAGCTCACATTTATGTGAACTGAGCATACAAAGGTCTGTAAAACTGTTGAGTGTCATCAGGTATTAATTTATAGGATTACTGAGCAAGCACAGAAGAGGCTCAAACTCAGATTATTACTTGTTTTTCTCAATTTTATTGCTTAATATTATGTTAAAAGCATTCCACACATTATTTGAATATCTCAAATATTTTCTCAGATTATACAAACTGAGTATGCAATTGCACATTCATCTTTTTTGTCTCATTTAAATATAATTGTATTAATATTGCTATATATTACATTTTATTATGATAATTATATTTAGCATATTTTAATATATTTGTTCCTTATGTTTTTTTCTTTTTTGTGTTGTCATATAAATCTGTTAGCAGTTACCGTACATAGGAACGAATATGTTGTACATTTGAGAACTAGTAACATTAACACATTTGAAATCTAATATTTTTATCTTACATGTTCATTACTTTAAAGGGAGTCTCTATCTGTTACTATTATATTGTTTTAGGTCCAACAATAAAGGCTGTTTAATTTCTTTATCTATAGCAGCTATGTTGGCTTCACTGTCTTGGAGAGCTGGCTGAAAATGATAGAGATATATAGATAGATAGAAAATAGAATAGACCAATAAATAGATCATATCTGTTTACTTTTAAAGGTCCTTTAAGACACCATAGAGCACACACGCAAGAAAATATGGTTCTTATTCAAGTATAAGATTGATCATATAGAAATACTCAGTAAACCATGGTATGTGAGACCAGATAACACCATTAGTATGAGAAATGTAACTACTATAAAAAGAAGAGGCTGAATCAGACCATGTATAGTCATAATGACTAGTCATTTCCATGAATTTTACACTTCTATAAAAACAAGAATGTCCCTGCCCATTCGTGACTTCAGTGACAACAAATATTCACAGCTAAGGTTTCTTATCTATCTCCTTTTAATGTTAGTAACTGGACATAGTTAAGTGTAGACATAGGATTTCATTATGACAATGCCCACCCATAGTGACCCAGAGGACTGTGTTACATTTTTGGGGATTTTGGGTCAGAATTGGGGGGTTTAAAAGGTTCGATGGGTTCGGCCGAACTTCAGAAAAAAGTTTGAGTTTGGGACCCGAACTTGAACCGAACTTGACCCCAAACCCGAACCCCATTGAAGTCAATTGGGACACAAACTTTTGAGCACTAAAATGGCTGTAAAAATGTCATGGAAAGGGCTAGAAGGCTGCAAATGGCGTCAAAATGTGGTTAAGAGCGTGGCAAGTGCTCTGCAAACAAATGTGGATAGGGAAATGACTTGAAATAACATAAAATACGTAAAAATAAAAAATAATAATCTTGGTCCTTATGGAGTAGGAGGTTGAGGAGGCGGTGGATGTGGCGGTGTCGGTGGAAGCGGCGGTGGAGGAGGAGGTAGCCTACACTGGTTTTTGGTTTTAAATTTTATTTTTGAAATTAGGGTACACCCCAAAACATTGGGAAATATAACCTGTGATAACCCCCTCCAGTCATGCTAAACACACATTCAGACAATACACTGGGTGCAGGGCAGGCCAGCACCTCCAAGGGGTAAAGGGTAAGCTCAGGCCATGTGCCCAATTTGGAGACCCAGAAGTTGCAGGGGCTGACCCCTGTCAGTCAGTTTGTGTAGGCGTGTACACACTTACTGCCCCACCATGTCGCACGTCCCCGTGATGTTCACGATACAATTTGATATCAGCTCTATCAACCTTCGATGTTCTTTTATGCGCCTACCATGGTGATTACGGGTGGCGGGGAATCAGGGTTCCAGGCCGGAGAGGGAGTGTGAGAAAAAGAGACCAAATTTAAGGGAGGATCAATTTTTTCTAATTTAAAATTAGAGTTGAAATCTGGGAGAAATTATTAAAGCATAAAAGTGTAACAACTTTTCAAAGTTGAATGTAAGGATGTGGTGCGCATTAATTACTGAATAATTTATAAAATTTATTCCCTGTCACCTATACATAGCAGGTGTTTATTCACGTCTAAAATTGTATAATGTCGAGAATGTAACAGAAAAATTATTGAAATGTATTAAGCTGTCAACTAGGTAGAGGGGTATATTACACCCAAAAATTGGTGAATTTCACCAGAATATATAACTGACAATTTTTATTTTTTTTCTTACCGTTCTACTAGGTATAGCAGTGGTACTATACACCCAAAAATTGGTTAATTTCAACCGAAAAAGTAAATGACAATTATTATTTTTTGTTTAACCTGTCTACTAGGTATAGCAGTGGTACTATACACCCAAAAAATCGTTAATTTCACCATAAAATGTAACTGACAATTTTTTTATCTTTATTTACTGGTCTACTAGATATAGCAGTGGTACTTTACACCCAAAAATTGGTGAATTTCACCCGAAAATGTAAATGACAAAGTAGTGAAATAATATAAAATAAAACACGTACAAAAAAGAAAAATATATAGATTTATGAGGTGGAGATCCATATGGAGTAGGAGTTTGGCAAGCTCAGGCCATGTGCCCAATTTGGAGACCCAGAAGTTGATGGGGGCAGACCCGTCATTCAGTATGTGTAGGCGTGTGCACACATACTGCTCCACCATGTTGGTGAAATGCTTCCTCCTGCTAAGACGTTCCATATCAGCTGGTGGTGCTGGTTGTTGTGGCGTGCTGACAAAGCTTTTCCACATTTCGGCCCAGCTAACCCTGCCTTATGAGGTGCTGGCGGCGCGCCAGCTGCTTTGGCAACCTCTTCCTCGTCATCTGCGTTTGCCTTGTGCTTCCACAGTGCCCCCACTGTCATGTGGGAATGCCACCAGGAGTGCGTCTATCAGCGTGCGCTTGTACTCGCGCATCTTACGATCATGCTCCAGTGACGGAATTAAGGACAGTACATTGTCCTTGTAACTGGGATCCAGCAGCGTGGCCACCCAGTAATCAGCACAAGTTAGAATGTGGGCAACTCGACGGTAGTTGCGGAGACACTGTAGCATGTAATCGCTCATGTGCGCCAGGCTGCTCAGAGGCAACGAAAAGCTGTCCTCTGTGGGAGGTGCATCGTCTGTGTCCTCTCTATCCCCCCCATCCATGCACCAGTGATGGCCATAAGCTGGTCTAGGTGCCACCCTGCTGTGAACATGGTTCCTCCTCCTCCATCTCCTCCTCCTCATCCTCCAGAACTGTGCCCTGGCTAGACAATTGTGTACCTTGGGTTTGTGGGTGCAGGAACCCACCCTCGGAGCCACTTGGGAATGACTGGCCGGAAACCCTACGAAATGATCCCTCTTCCTCCTCCTCCTGTGCCACATCCTCTTCCATCATCGCCAGGAGAGTTTTTTCAAGGAGGCTTAGAAGTGGGATAGTAACGCTGAGAACGACGTTATCGGCACTGGCCATGTTGGTGGAGTACTCGAAACAGCGCAACAAGAAACACAGGTCTCGCATGGTGGCCCAGTCATTGGTGGTGAAGTGGTGCTGTTCCGCCGAGCAACTCACCTGTGCGTGCTGCAGCTGACACTCCACTATTGCCTGCTGCTGCTCGCACAGTCTGGCCAGCATGTACAAGGTGGAGTTCCACCTTGTGGGCACGTCGCATATGAGTCGGTAAGCGGGAAGGCTGAAGTTACGCTGCATCGCTGACAGGCGAACAGCAGCAGGGTGAGAACGCCGAAAGCGCGTACAGAGAGCCTGCACTTTATGCAGCAGCTCTGACATGTCGGGATAATTTTTAAGGAATCTCTGCACCACCAAATTCAGCACATGCGCCAGGCAAGGGATGTGCGTCAAACCGGCTAGTCCCAGAGCTGCTACGAGATTTCGCACATTATCGCACACCACCAGGCCGGGCTTGAGGCTGACTGGCACAAACCACTCATTAGTCTGCTGTTCAAGGCCTGTCCACAGCTCCTGCGCGGTGTGGGGTTTGTCCCCCAAACAGATACGTTTTAAAACTGCCTGCTGTCGTTTACCCCTGGCTGTGCTGAAGTTGGTGGTGAAGGTGTTACGCTGACCGGATGAGGACCTGGTAGAGGATGAGGAAGCAGAGTAGGAGGAGGAAGCAACGGGAGGAAAACTGAAGCACCCTGCAATCCTCGGTGGTGGAAGGACATGCTCCATCCAAACTGCTATCTAGCTCAAGCCCAGCCGCCACTGCATTTACCCAGTGTGCTGTTATGGAGATATAACGGCCCTGACCCTGCTTACTGGTCCACGTATCCGTAGTCAGGTGCACCTTGCCACAGATGGCGTTGCGCAGTGTACACCTGATTTTGTCCCCTACTTGGTTGTGAAGGGAAGGGATGGCTCACCTTGAAAAGAAGTGGCGGCTGGGCACGACGTACTGTGGGACAGCCACCGCCATAAGGCCTTTAAAACTATCTGTCTCCACCAGACAGAATGACAGCAATTCAAAGGCAAGTAATTTAGAAATGCTGGTATTCAGGGCTAGGAATCGCAGGTGGGTAGGGGGGTACTTCCTCTTACTCTCCAGCGTTTGGGATATGGAGAGCTGAACGCTTCCGTGGGACATTGTGGAGATGCTTGGTGACCCAGGTGTTGGTGTTGCTGGCAGATCCTCTGTTTTGGGGGTGGCAGGTGGCACTGTCACTCCAGAGGTGAATGAAGAGGCCGAAACTCCAGCAGAAGAGGAAGCAGGAGGAGCCAGAGACCTTTCTTGGTTTTTGAGGTGTCTACTCCACTGCAGCTCGTGCTTTGCACTTAAATGCCTGGTCATGCAGGTTGTGCTCAGGTTGAGAACGTTTATGCCTCGCTTCAGGCTCTGATTGCACAGTGTGTATTGCCTGTACTTGTTCATGCCTCACCATTCGTAGAGCAGCAGTGGCGTAGCTATAGGGGTCGCAGCGGTCGCAATTGCGACCGGGCCCCTAAGTCAGGGGGGCCCACGGGGCCCCCGCCTCAAGCCAGGAGAACGCGGCCCGCAGGCGCAGCTGATAACTGTGTGAAATCAGAGACAGATTCACAGGACAGGGGGCGGAGCGGAGGCTGAGAGCCAGCCCTGCGTGACGCGCACTGTGCAGGGCAGGGCCAGGAGAAGTGAGGAGGGGGAGCGGCTTCAGCCTTCAGTTGCGGTCGGAAGAGGAAGCTGCTGTGTGCAGCGCGCGGCAAGTGAGTGACTCACTGACTGTAGAGTCAGTGAGTGACTGTCCCTGAGTGAGTCCGGGCCCCCCTGATCCGCCTACGGTCTAATTCTCCAGGTTTGCCATTCAGGGGATTGGGAAAGCTGGGTGCAGGCAGTTAAAGTGGTCATACTGGGACAATTATTTCTAAATGCTTTAAATCTTGGCGAATATCAGCGCCACCTCTTGCCATCATGTTCCACCTCAGGTTCAGGAATTTTCAGGTACGGCTGATCTGACGTATCACGTAGGGAACATATGCTACTTTTGAGCTGGCCTGTGGCCCTAATGCCTGTAGGGCCCCTATGCAGTTACAGCTATGGTATGTCTGCCCCGGAGCACTAATGTCACTTCATTAAAGCCTTGTCAGTTTGCTACACAATGGGTCAGAATTATCAAGGTGCTGCCATATGTAAGGGGCCCTTCAGGTAAATGACCTTACATCTGTCATTCAGCTTGGATGGGCCCCTTTGTGTGGCCCCTTATTCTTCAGCAGCTGGTTTGCGTAATCTGATTTCTCTCTGGGTGCCCTGATCTATTAGCAGACAAACTCAATTATATAGGGAGCAATTACAAAGTCACCCCAGTGCCTCCTAACCTTTCCCATCAGATGTGAGAGCAGCAGCGATCGATCAGCCAGGATTAATGTGCACAGTGGGAGGCCCCCCCCTTAGGCAATTGACAAACTGCCCCCCCCCCCCCCCTCATTCTTAGGCAAGTGACAAACTCAGCTCTGCTACATCTACAATGAGCAACTACAGCAAATGTAATGCCAAACTGCAGTTCCTCTATGTGATGCCTTGGATAGCTTCCACTGGACCCACACAGCCTGTGGGTCCAGTGGAAGCTATCCAAGGCATCACATAGAGGAACTGCAGTTTGGCATTACATTTGTTGTAGTTGCTCATTGTAGATGTAGCAGAGCTGAGTTTGTCACTTGCCTAAGAATGAGGGGGGGGGGCACCCACTGTGCACATTAATCCTGGCTGATCGATCGCTGCTGCTATGCCCAGGCCCCATGCCAGGGGGTCCCTGATGTATTAACTGACCAATAACATGGAGATCCCAGTGCCAGCTGCCTTGCTGGTGGACGATAGGCATGGGGCTCTTATCTGAGGTCTGATTGGGGGTCATTCATATTGGGGTCTGAGCTGAGGTGTGATCTGAGGTCTGATTAACATTGAGGGTCTGATTGGTGGTCTGACCTGAGGTGTAATGATTTTTTTTTTTTTTCGGAGCAGCTTGTAGAAAAAAGGCCTCACAGTCTCCCACACTCCTTCTGCCAAGCCACCCAGCACCCCTGAGGCCATGCCACTCAGCACCCCTGAGTCTTCAGAACTGTAAGTAAATTAGATATAAGGGAAGCATATAATATGAAAGAGACGAATTATGTCTGAACAGACATATAGCGCAAATTCCAGTTTTTGTTTAGGTTGCACAGAATTTTCTGCAAAATATATATATATTTTTTTTTTTTGGGGGGGGTGGTCGGGGTGGCAGTGGATCTTGGGTTCCCACACTTTTTTTCCCAGGACTTGACCCCTGGAGTGGTCCCGCAGTCTGGGCGGCAGTTCTGACTAGTCCTACTTTAATACACAGACATTTTGATTCATACATTTCCTACACTGGCACAAATGCGTTGCCAGTGACCAACTGTCTATGCTCAGTCCTACACGTAACCGTCGCAAGTGCATGAGGGCTGTGGATGTGGCGGCGAGGTCCGAGAGGTAATGTGGGGGTGGGAGATCCGGGAGGGGGGGCCCATAAATCTTTTTTGCTATGGGGCCCAATCATTTCTAGCTACGCCCCTGTAGAGCAGCATTAGGCCCGACCACATACAGCTGCAGGTTTTGTCGCCTACTCGCACCTGAGGAAGGGGTTTCACTTGTGCGTGTAGCTGGCACAGATCGACCACATCCTCTCCCTGCAACAGGAGCTCCACCAGCAGCACCACGACCTGGGCCACATCCGTTATTTGACGCTCTCCTCATATTTTTCAAATTTAGGATCTTGCCCTAAATGGGTGTTAAATTAATAGTAGACTAGAATGACAATATGTAAAGGTTGTATCTCACACGGTCTGAACCAGTGTAGGCCTAAATTAAATATTTCTTTGCCCAAAATGGCTGTATTTCAAATGGCTGTATTTTTCAAATCCCTGATTTAAATCCCTGTATGTAGAGGGGGTATCTCACATGGTCTGAACCAGTGTAGGGCTGAAGTAAATATATCTTTGCACGAAATGCCTGTATTTCAAATGGCTGTATTTTTCAAATCCCTGATTCAAACCCCTGTATGTAGAGGGGGTATCTCACAGGGCATGAAACAATGTAGGCCTGAAGTAAATATATCTTTGCACAAAATGGCTGTATTACAAATGGCTGTATTTCTAATGCCTGATTCAAATCCCTGTATGTAGGGGGGTATCTCACATGGTCTGAACCAGTGTAGGCTTGAAGTAAATATATCTTTGCACAAAATGGCTGTATTTCAAATGCCTGATTCAAACCCCTGTATGTAGAGGGGGTATCTCACATGGTCTGAACCACTGTAGGCCTGAAGTAAATATTCATTTGCCCAAAATGGCTGTATTTTAAATGGTTGTATTTGAAATGCCTGATTCAAACCTCTGTATGTAGAGGGGGTATCTCATAGGGCCTGAACCACTGTAGGCCTGAATGTAAATATTTATTTGCCCAAAATGGCTGTATTTCAAATGGCTGTATTTCAAATCCCTGAATCAAACCCCTGTATGTAGAGGGATTATCTCACACGGTCTGAACCACTCCCTGAAGTGTATGGTAGCCGTCATGGCACCTAACAGGTAGAATTCAATGTAGGAATGTGGAACCTACACTCCCTGAAGTGTATGGTAGCCGTCATTGCACCTAACAGGTAGAATTTAGCGTAGGAACCCGTCTAACAGAGATCGCCTTGACGCTCGGCAGACGGGCTCAAATAATTTTGTACAAAACGATTTGCCAAGTATCTCGCACTTATAGTGTATTATGCAATTTTGTACTCTATATTGCAGTTAATTGTCGCATTGCATGCTTTTGTCTTTCAATGTTGTTCCCTGCCGTAGCAATGTGCTCCTGCGGTTTGGTATGTGCTGACTGACCCCCTTTTTTGGTTTTTCTTTGCAGTTTGTACTTGAGGTGTGGATGCCTCCTCAGTCATGCACTCCTGACCACCCTGTCTGCCCTATAGGCTGATTTTAATTAGTGTTAGTACATAGTCAGGCCTGCTCCCCCTCACTCACTGAAGCCATGGCACCAGGAGTGAGATAGTTTGTGGACTCTCACTGCAGTCCTTGGTAGCCGTTTGGCGCCGGTGGTGTTGTGGAGTGGGCCTGCTGTGTAACCTACACTCCCTGAAGTGTATGGTAGCCGTCATGGCACCTAACAGGTAGAATTCAATGTAGGAATGTGGAACCTACACTCCCTGAAGTGTATGGTAGCCGTCATGGCACCTAACAGATAGAATTTAGCGTAGGAACCCGTCTAACAGAGATCGCCTTGACGCTCGGCAGACGGGCTCAAATAATTTTGTACAAAACTATTTGCCAAGTATCTCGCACTTATAGTGTAGCACTTGCTATTATAATGCAATTTTGTACTCTATATTGCAGTTAATTGTCGCATTGCATGTTTTTGTCTTTCATGTTTTTTTTTTTTTTACCACTGTAGGCCTGAAGTAAATATATCTTTGTCCAAAATGGCTGTATTTCAAATGCCTGATTCAAACCCCTGTACTTAGAGGGGGTATCTCACAGGGCCTGAACCAGTGTAGGGCTGAAGTAAATATATCTTTGCACAAAATAGCTATATTTCAAATGGCTGTATTTCAAATGCCTGACTCAAACCCCTGTATGTAGAGGGGGTATCTCACACGGTCTGAACCAATTTAGGCATAAAGTAAATATATCTTTGCCCAAAATGGCTGTATTACAAATGGCTGTATTTCAAAACTTTGAATCAGACCCCTGTATGTAGAGGGAGTATCTCACACGGTCTGAACCACTGTAGGCCTGAAGTAAATATATCTTTGCACAAAATGACTGTATTTCAAATGCCTGATTCAAACCCCTGTATGTAGTGAGGGTATCTCACACGGTCTGAACCACTGTAGGCCTGAAGTAAATATATCTTTGTCCAAAATGGCTGTATTTCAAATGCCTGATTCAAACCCCTGTATGTAGAGGGGGTATCTCACAGGGCCTGAACCAGTGTAGGGCTGAAGTAAATATATCTTTGCACAAAATAGCTATATTTCAAATGGCTGTATTTCAAATGCCTGACTCAAACCCCTGTATGTAGAGGGGGTATCTCACACGGTCTGAACCAATTTAGGCATAAAGTAAATATATCTTTGCCCAAAATGGCTGTATTACAAATGGCTGTATTTCAAAACTTTGAATCAGACCCCTGTATGTAGAGGGAGTATCTCACACGGTCTGAACCACTGTAGGCCTGAAGTAAATATATCTTTGCACAAAATGACTGTATTTCAAATGCCTGATTCAAACCCCTGTATGTAGAGGGGGTATCTCACACGGTCTGAACCACTGTAGGCCTGAAGTAAATATTTATTTGCACAAAATGGCTGTATTTGAAATACCTGATTCAAACCCCTGTATGTAGAGGGGGTATCTCACACGGTCTGAACCACTGTAGGCCTGAAGTAAATATATCTTTGCACAAAATGGCTGTAATTCAAATTGCTGTATTTCAAATGCCTGATTCAAACCCCTGTATGTAGAGGGGGTATCTCACATGGTCTGAACCAGTGTAGGCCTGAATTCAATATTGGTGCACCAAATGGCGGTATTTAAAATCTCTGAATGTAACCAAAATGTTTTAAGGGTGTATCTCACAATGACATCTGCATCAAACGCTGCCAACTACATTTTTTGTGCCCAAACGAGTGTTTGTTTAACAACTGAATTTGATAGCAGTATTTAAGCCTTAAATTTCACACGTGCTGATGCTGCAAGGCCTGAAAATAGTGTTTTTTGTCAAAAAAGTGTGTTTTTTCAAACCCCAGAAAATGATGGGTGTATTTCCAGCTTAAATTGTACACTGACTAATCAAGATGTTGTAGATTGCCAAAATTGAGTTTTTTTTGGTAACATAAATATGAAAGATGCATATATTACACTTGAATTTAACAGTTGTAGATCTGGAAAATACTGTTTTTTGGAAAAAAAAGTTTGTTTTTCAAACCCCAGAAAATGATGGGTGTATTTCTACCTTAAATTGCACACTGACTAAGGCTACTTTCACACTTGCGTTCGGAGCGGATACGTCTGGGGTCTGCATAGACGGATCCGCTCCTATAATGCAGACGATGTGATCCGTTCAGAACGGATCCGTCTGCATTATATTGTGAAAGTTAGTCAGACGGATCCGTCCAGACTTTACATTGAAAGTCAATGGGGGACGGATCCGTTTGAAATTGAACCATATTGTGTCAACTTCAAACGGATCCGTCCCCATTGACTTACATTGTAAGTGTGGACGGATCCATTTGCCTCCGCACGGCCAGGCGGATTTTGTGCACGTTCGGGTGTCCGCCTGCTGAGCGGAGCGGAGGCCAAACGGTGCCAGACTGAGGCATTCTGAGCGATACGCATCCACTCAGAATGCATTGGGGCCGTACGCATGAGTTTGGGGCCGCTTGTGAGAGCCTTCAAACTGAACTCACAAGCGGAGCCCCAAATGCTAGTGTGAAAGTAGCCTAATACAGATGTTGTAGTTTGCCCCCCAAAAATTGTCATTTGCAATGTCCCAAAAGCTCAGATGCAGTGCTGGTGCACTGAGCATGCATAAAATGGCCGCCGCCGTCACCCAACTAACTAACAGAATTATAAAAGTTATTTTTTTTTTTGGTCAATGGCCTCAGGGC
This sequence comes from Bufo gargarizans, assembly GCF_014858855.1. Lineage (NCBI taxonomy): Eukaryota > Metazoa > Chordata > Amphibia > Anura > Bufonidae > Bufo > Bufo gargarizans. Next base: position 125,393,526 of record NC_058085.1, read on the forward strand.
AGGGTAAAACGATTGTGTCCTGTACCCACACAACTTTTTCTAGGTAGATTGCTGAGTTAGATTCTCTCCTATTCTCTCCCTAAAATCACAAGTCCAGAAGCATCCTTTCCCTACACTTGTAACAGCAGAGTGACGTGCAGCGCTACGTGACTCAAGTTTATATAGAGCCTGGGTCACATTCTGCTCTGGCCAATCACAGCGATGCCATTAGTAGGCATGGATGTGATGGCCTCTTGGTGCAAGTAGTATGACGCTTGTTGATTGGCTGCTGTGCAGCGTTTCAAAAAGCACCAAGAAAGCGCCGAACACCGAACCCGAACTTTTACGGAAATGTTCGGGTCCGGGGTCCAAAAATCATAAAGTTCAGTACGAACCCGAACTTTACAATTCGGGTTTGCTCAACCCTATTAGTAAAGCGAAAGTCACCAAGACTTATATGGTGACTGGTAAACCAGTGTTAGCTGGTGGTAAAAAACTGCCTTTATAAAAGTACGCTGCAGTCAGATTTTTTTTTTAAAGGGCATCTGTCAGCAGATAGTATCTATGAAACTGGCTGACCTGTTGCTCTTGGCAACACCGTTTAAGCACATAAATGTAGGTCTGTACTGAACACGGTGAGCGGCAAAGACGATAGCTTATAGTGGGAACAAACAGATGGCTGAACAGACAAAACATTCACCTCAGAGAGGTTCTGTACGGAGCGGTGTGGAGCAAACTGAGTGAGGAGGACGTGAGCAGCACTTCATTAGGCCAACCTGCCCCGGTCACTCAGGGCTTAGTGCTGGCAAGGTATGGAGCAGTGTGTAGTCAGTAACAGGATAAGGATAGGAGTGGCGGCCCTTAACAGTGCTTTTCAGTGTCTTTGAAGGTTCCAGCAGTCCAGGTATACCAGTGGTGGACTGGTTATCTTGAGCATAAATGGGTTGTTCACCTCTGGAAACCTTTTGGACATACCCAATGAACTGACACATGGGGGATATATCACCTCTGCAGACAGTCATTGGATGTTAATGCTGGGAGACCCGAGAGCAGTGGAGGCACTAGGGAAGTGAAGGAGCCGATATCCAGTGGCTGGGTCAGGTAAGTAAAATTCCCTCCAAAGGTTCCACCCCTGCTATCTTGGTCCCTCTTGCAGGAGCATTATGGTATGCTTCGCTCTGTATGCAACAAACTCTCCTACATTCATGACCTTTTCATCTCTCGCAAACTTTCATTTCTGGATCTAACAGAAACATGACTGACACTCTCTGACACTGCCTCCCCTACTGCACTCTCTTATAGTGGATTTTATTTCACTCACACCCCCGCCCCAGCAGCAAAAATGATGGAGGAGTTGGTCTTCTCTTATCAGACAACTGCTCCTATAGCCCAGCTCCACTGCCACCCTCCATTACATACTCCCTTCATTTGAATTACACTGTGTTCACATCTACTCTCCCTCCAACCTCCAAGATGCTGTCATCTACTGTCCCCCAGACCACCAGACCCCAGTCACCATCTTCCTTGACCATTTCAACACCTGTCTCCTACACTTTCCTTCTGCTGACATCCCCACTATCATCATGAGTGACTTTTTTTTTAAATGAAGCCTACTGGCGATTACTGTTGGTTTGGCTTTGAAGCCACCATAAAACAGATGAGAATGTTGAGGCCAGTTATTTTGACAATGTTAAGGCTGGTTATGTGTTATGGGTGAATATATACATGCAAGAAAACAGGTAAAATCCATGACAAATATGTGGGTTCTGCTCTAATTACCTTTAAATGGTCACTAGTATTATTTAATTTTCCCTATGTTTTCACCTGTTTATGCACAAATAAAATATATTGTGTCAAGGCTAAGAACCCAAGCAAATTATCAAGCTAAAATCCACCTAAATTAGGTGTATTCCAGGTGCAGATTGCGGTGCAACAGTTAATTGGCTGCAATCTGTGACTTCTCCCTGCTCACGCCAGGTCTTAAAAAGTGGGTATGGTGTGGGCAGGGATGGACATTGGCCGGCAGGCCCGTCTTATTTATGATTTTCTATGTCTGTTTCAGGAAGCTGGCTAGGAAGCTGTCTTACATTTAGAAGCCTGCAAAGAAAGGAGGTTAGTCAGCACTTCCCAGCGCGGTAAAAGGCAGAGTGGACCCAGCATGCATGTGGATCCAACACTTCCTGAACTTTATGGCGGCCATTATGGCACATAACAGGTAGTATTTAGTGTTAGGACCCGTCTTACAGAGATCGCCTTGACGTTCGGCAGACGGGCTCAGATGGTTTTGTACAAAATGCATTTGCCAAGCATCTCACTTTATAAATAAATGTAGCATTAGCACTATAATATTTTTTGTGACTATGGCATTATTGTACTTTATCTGGTTTGCAGGGTGCTGTTGCATTACATTTCGAAGCGGCGCTGGATACACCGAAGTGATGAAGGGGCTGGCGCCTCTTCATAACCTCGGCGGTCCACCCCCAGCGATGGGACTTTAATTAAACCGGTGTCTAAAACACCAATCTTAATAAATGTGTCCCCAAGAGTTTCTCCATATTTACAGTGTGATCCATTTATCAAGTGTTTGCACAACTTGTTTAAACACAGGTGCATGCCTCATAGAAAGCATGGGGCACTGGTGCATGATGAATATTTACAAATCTTTTCACATCTCATCTTTCCTTTTTCTCATCCCCTGGTATGTCTGCACTGAACTTTTAATGTCTCTATTTCCCTGCTGGGTTTATTAAGTATTTGTTTAAATTGACTATTTCAACCCTGTATCTGGTCCTCCTTTCATTAGGTCAAATGTAGCCCCCTCCCCTCTTGTTCACACATGATTGAACATGATTGAGTGGTATAAATCTAAGTCACTAGGTCTTTCAGACCTTGGTCTTCTGAATGCAACATCTTTTAAGTGCAACTTCATCAGTGCCCACATTTAATGATACCAGAACTGAATCAGAAGGGAACCAAAAGTAATTACAGAAATAGTTAATACAAACAAATGTTTCAGTTTTTCTTATTACTTTTCCCACTTTCCCATATCCCTTCACCCAGCAAGGAACTACTTATCTCTCCCGCCATGCTACCTATTAATCTGACCACTTGCGCAAACATGTTTGGAAACATAATACACTTCCTTCCCAAAAACACACAGCCTCTTCATGCCGTCTCCTACAGTACTTCCACCTACTAACAATTTCTCTGCTTTTCCTTATTGCTGGTGGTATCTCTCCAAATCCAAACCCCCTCATCAAATCCCCATTTTCACATCTACCTCCCACTACCGATCTGCAACCCCTCAAGCCTGAAAACTATTCCCCTGACCCGAGCTCTCTTGGTCCCTCTTGCAGGAGCATTATGGAGCACTCACTCTGTCACTCACTCTGCAACAAACTCAACTACAGTCATGACCTCTTCATCTCTCACAAACTTTCCATTCTGGGTCTAACAGAAACATGGCTGATACCCTCTGACACTGCTTCCCCTACTGCACTTTCTTATAGTGGATTTCATTTCACTCAGACCCCCCCGCCCCGGCAGCAAACATGGTGGAGGAGTTGGTCTTCTCCTATCAGACAACTGCTCCTGCAGCCCTACTCCCCTGCCACCCTCCATTACACTCCCTTCATTTGAATTATACTCTGTTTACATCTACTCTCCCTCCAACCTCCAAGAAGCTGTCATCTACTGCCCCCTAGGCCCAGCCACCATCTTCCTTGACCACTTCAACACCTGGCTCCTACACTTTCTTTCTGTTGACATCCCCACTATCATAATGGGTGACTAACACCCCATTGACACTTGTCACTTAGCCGCCTCTAAACTTCTAGCACTCTCTTCCTCCTTCGGCCTCTCGCAGTGGTCCTCCACTCCCACCCACAGAGATAGTTACACTCTGGATCTGATCTTTACCCGCCTCTGCTCCCTATCTAAACTTTCTTACTCGCTTCTCCCCCTATCCAATCACAACCTGCTCACCTTCTCTTCACTTGTCCCTCCAGTTGCTCCCCTGGTCTACACACTAACATACTGTAACGGATCTCCTGGCACCCCGACTGGGTACCTCCGTTGATGTATGCTCCTAGTGCTTCCCGAGGGCTCCAACCACTCCACTTGACACCGTAAACACTGTTGACCCCACGAAACTCCACAGCTTGGTTGGGATCTCGCCGCCTTCCTTCAGAGAGCGTTGCAGGAACAAAGAACAGGAACAGCTCTTACAAGAGCTAGGGATTATAGCCAGGGGAGTATACAGCGTATAGCAATCCCCACAGACATGAGACGATGCTCTATGTTGAGGGTAAAGCAGGAACTCTTTCATGGGTTATTTTTCAGCCTTTTATGCAGGTCTCCCAGCAAGTGACCCTTCCCCTGGGGACCTTGTCGAAGACTATATATCACATGCATTTACAATATTGAAACCTTCACAGCAAATGTACACAACTCCCCCCCCATCTGTGACGCAATCAACAAAATACAATGGGCATTGTCTGTGACGCAATCAACTAAATGCAATTAACAAAACACAATAGGCTCTGCCTGTGATACAATTACCAAACATAATGTCCTAACTTAATCACTCAAGGGCAGAAAACACATGTTTTTCGCAAAACACAGAAACACCCCAAAACCCTACATATCCCCATCCAGAGATAGCTCTGATCTGGGCGAACAACATATCCAAAAATCACCCAGATCTGAGCAGGGTTTCCCGAATGCAATGAAAGTCACATTTGGTCGACCGCAAGCATGGCTTTCCTGCCCAAAACAGTTCCACAGATTTAGGCTGTGCGGCCGGTCTGTCTTCTCCTTCAAAGTTAGTATAGGGGCCATAATCCTGAGGCAAGAGGCAGGCAAACAGGCCCCTCCAAAACCCAGTGGCGAGATTAGTTTCATCACACATACCCTCACAGGAACCTTAAAAATCTTGACTTCAGCTTGCTTTCTTACCATCTTCTGCCACTCTCTACCACATGTTCCCTACTGGATGCAAATTCTGCCACCACTCTGTTTAACAATACAATAACTGCAGCTATGGACTCTGTTGCCAGACAACCCTGGCACACTAGCCTGACCAAGAAACTGAGGCAAGCTTCCGGGGCTACTGAGGGACGATGGAAGAAATCCCATTTTAAGGAGCACTTCACCACATACAAACAATCCTTCCTCATTTTCAAATTCTCACTTACTACTGCTAAACAGGCCTACTTCTCATCCCTCATATCTTCCCTGTGCCACAACCCTAAACAACTTTTTAACACTTTCAACTCTTTTCTCCATCCCCCAACACCCCCACCCTCAACTCCCATTTCAGCTATGAACTTTGCCATATACTTTAAACAGAAAATTGTCAACATCAGAGAAGGCTTCAGCACACAGACCCCACAGTGTCACGACCATGGCGGTTGCCTGCGGTTTGGTGTTGTCAACCACATGGTGAGGGCTGCTTGTCTGTTGCCTCACGTGTGGTTGCCGCTGGCAACATTGTTACATTTGGCAGTATAGCAGCCTGAGCTGTTGCTGCGCAGCTTGCTGCCAGGTGCATGCGGTTGTACCCAGCAACCTGTCTTTATAGGTGTGCCTTTTATCCGTTTGGTATGCACGGGGTTTATATGTGTGTGTGTGCACTGTGTTGTTCCTTTCACTTGCGGTTGTCTGTGGCAATGTCGTGTCTGTGTACATGTGGTGGCAGTGTCTCGGCCTTCTGGCTGTTTCCAGGACATGGCTGCCACGCATGTCGTTGCCGGCGGTTACAGCTGCAGTGTGATACTTGTGTGTGTATTCCCCTTTAAGTGGTTTCACTCCCCTGGTTTGTTTTGGAAGGAATAACTCCCTTTCTTGTGTGTTTCTATCTGGGTGTGGCCACTTTGGGCTATAAAGCCTCTGTGGAGATCAGAAGTCTGAGGGGTACTTCAGGCATGTTGCTGGAGTCATCCTCCTGGTATCCTATTCTATCTGCCAGTGAGGGCCACCCTTGTGGTCATAAAACCCATGTATGATGTCTAGTTGATGTGTTCCTTTCTATGTTTTTACAGCTATAGATGTCCTGGTTTCCTGTGTGTTTTGTGTGTTCTGTCTCCTTAGTGTTTGTATGGACAGCAATACCTGGTGCATGGGTTCCAGTCAGCAAGGCTGTGGCAGGTTAGTTTGGAACTAGTGTTGTTCACCTGCCATATCTATATGTCTGTATATGTCTCCCCTTCCTTGCAGCTTGGCCAGTGAGACTCCCGTTCCTCCGTATCGTGGAGGAACAGGTCGTTTTACCCTGCTCCTAGTAAGGGCCACCCTGAGGGCTAGTAGGGACTTAAAGGTTCCGGAGTATGAGCCCTCCCACCATCAGGGTCGGCTCATACAGTTAGGAGTCAGGGTCAGATTAGGGACGTTATAGGAGGTGACCTGCTCCCTGATTCTGTGTTCCTGGCCAAGTGGCGACTAATATCTTCTGGCATCGCACGGCTGAGGGTTTTCCCCATCCTCAGCAGTGACACACAGCCCTTCTTTACAACTACTTAGTCCTCTTCTCTCAAAACCTGCTTCTCCACTATTACAGAAGGAAAACTGTCCACCCTACTCTCCAGATCACATCTCACCACCTGTGCACCTGACCCAGTCCCATTCCACCTCATCCCCAACCTCACCATAGTGCTTATCCCAGCCCTAGCCTATCTCTCCAACCTATCAATATCCACCTGTGTCTTCTCTTCTGGTTTTAAACATGGTACCAACACCTATCCTCAAAAAACCTTTCCCTTTACCCATCTTCTTTGTTTGGTTATCGCCCCATATCACTTCTTCCATATGCCTCAAAGCTACTTCAACAACATGTCCACTCTAAACTGTCCTCTCACCTTTCTTCCTGCTCCCTCTTTGACCAGCTACAATCTGACTTCCAACCCCACCACTCAACTGAAACTGCCCTTACCAAAGTCACCAACAACCTGCTGATGGCCAAAAGCAAAAAAAAAAAACAACATTTCTCTTTCCTCCTGCTCCTTGACCAGTCCTCAGCCTGTGACACAGTCGACCACTCCCTTCTATTACAAACTTTCATTTCTTGGCATCACAGACCTGACACTCTCATGGATCTCACAGCTCATAGAGTCCCATGGCTTTCAGTATCACTTTTATGATGACAACACACAAATTTACCTCTCTGGTACAGACATCTCTACCTTACTATCCAGAATCCCACAATGTCTATCTGCTACATTCTCCTTCTTATTCTCTCACCTTCTAAAACTTAACACAGATAAAACTGAATTTATCATCTTTCCCCCTTCTTGCTCACCCCCCCCCCCCCAACATATCTATCACGATCAATGGCTGCACATTCTCCCTGGAGTAACCTTAGAATCTGCCCTGTCCTTCAAACTGCACACCCAAGCTCTTTCCAACACCTGCCGCATCCTACTCAAAAATATCTCCCGCGTCCATGCATTCCTCATACACCATCTAGTACTCTCGCACCCCTTCAATCTATCCAAATCTCTGCTGCCCGAAGTGTAATTTTTTCTTAGCCGCTGGTAACAGCGACATAACCTGCGCTACATCTCCTATATAACGTTTGCGCATCCTACATATCTGTGACATTCAGTGTCAATTTTTTCATAGCTGCTGGTGACAGCGATATTACCTGTGCTACATCTCCTGTTCCTTGAGAAAGCAGGAGCGAAACGTACATCGGGGTGTGCTGCTATTACCATTATCCAGGTATTGTCTGTTCATTACTTCAGTGTATTGTAGCCTGTGTGCCCACTTTAGGTTATCTGTTGGGACCTTATGTGAGGGCAGGTCATAAGGCTTCTTCTGATAGATCAGACATCTCTCTGGATTATATTGGTATATGAATTTAAGTATTTTTTATTAGGCACTACTGGTTTTTACTAGGTGCCTATTGTAATTTAAACATTCTGTGATTTTTTACTTGCTGGTCAGCATGCCAGCTGCCGTTTGCTACATCACCTGTATTGCTGCTTAATATTTTAACCTTTGACTTATATGGTCTTGTTATTACGTGTATGTAACTACTCAATAAAATTTCGTATTTTGTGTATGTATGGGTATCCCGTGTGGATTCTTTTTTGGTTTTTCATCTCCTGTATAATGGTTGCGCATCCTAAATATCTGTGACATTCAGTGTAATTTTTTCTTAGCCGCTGGTGACAGCGACATAACCTGCGCTACATCTCGTGTATAACATTTGCGCATCCTAAATATCTGTGACAACCAGTGTAAATTTTTTTTTGCGGCTGGTGACAGCGACATTACCTGCGCTACATCTCCTGTATATCGTCTGTGCATCCTAAATAACTGTGCCATTCAGTGTAGTCTTTTCTTAGCCGCTGGTGACAGCGACATTACCTGCGCTACATCTCCTGTATAATGTTTGCGCATAATAAATATCTGTGACATTCAATGTAATTTTTTATTAGCTGCTGGTGACAGCGACATTACCTGCTCTAAATCTCCTGTATATCGTTTGCGCATCCTAAATATCTGTGACATTCAGTGTAAATTTGTTCTTAGCTGCTTGTGACAGCGACATTACCTGTGCTACATCTCCTGTATAATGTTTGTGCATTCTAAATATCTGTGACATTCAGTGAAATTTTTTTCTTAGCTGCTCATGACAGCGACATTACCTGCGCTACATCTCCTGTATAACGTTTGCGCATCATAAATATCTGTGACATTTAGTGTAGTCTTTTCTTAGCCGCTGGTGACAGCGACATTACCTGCACTACATCTCCTGTATAACGTTTGCGCATCCTAAATATCTGTGACATTCAGTGTAATTTTTCTTAGTTGCTGTTTACAGCGACATTACCTGCGCTACATCTCCTGTATAACGTTTACGCATCCTAAATATCTGTGACATTCAGTGTAATTTTTTCTTAGCCGCTGGGGACAACGACCTTACCTGTGCTTCATCTCCTGTATGACCAGGGGCGTAGCTATAGGGGCTGCAGAGGTTGCAGTCACTACTGGGCCCAGGAGCCTGAAGGGGCCCAAAGACCTTTATGCCACATAAAAAGACACTGGCATTATAGAAAGTGCATGCTGGTCAAGTTACCCCTCTGGCTGGAGGGAAGGTGTTAGGCCAAGAATTTGGAATGTCAGGGGTGAGGGTGATGTTTTTGCCTCAGGCAGCACGAAGGCTATGTGTTTCCCTGCCCCTGGCCACAAAGTACTAAGGAAAGGAGGGGCCCAAGCTGAACTATAGCACCAGGGCTCATGAGCCCATAGCTACGTCCCTGTGTATAACATTTGCACATCCAAAATATCTGGGACAAAAAGTATCATTTTTTCTTAGCCGCTGGTGACAGCGACATATCCTGCGCTAAATCTCCTGTATGACGTGTGCGCTTCCTAAATATCTTTGACATTCAGTGTCATTTTTTTCACCGCTGGTGACATCGACATTACCTGCACTACATCTCCTGTATACCGTTTGCGCATCCTAAATATCTGTGACATTCAGTATAATTTCTTAGCCGCTGGTGACAGCGACATTTCCTTCGCTACATCTCCTGTATATCGTTTGAACATCCTAACTATCTGTGACATTCAGTGTATGTTTTTCTTAGCCGCTGGTGACAGCGACCTTACCTGTGCTTCATCTCCTGTATAACCAGGGGCGTAGCTATAGGGGGTGCAGAGGTTGCAGTCACTACCGGGCCCAGGAGCCTGAAGGGACCCTTATGCCACATAAAAAGACACTGGCATTATAGAAAGTGCATGCTGGTCAAGTTATCCCTCAGGCTGGAGGGAACGGGTTAGGCCAAGAATTTGGCATGTTATTGGTGAGGGTGAGGTTTTTGCCTCAGGCAGCACGAAGGCTATGTGCTTCCCTGGCCACAAAGCACTGAGGAAAGGGGGGGAACTCTAGCACCAGGGCTCATGAGCCCATAGCTACGCCCCTGTGTATAACATTTGTGCATCCTAAATATCTGGGATGTTCAGTCAAATTTTTTCTTAGCCGCTGGGGACAGCGTCATTTCCTGCACTACATCTCCTGTATAACGTTTGCGCATCCTAAATATCTGTGACACTCAGTGTAATTTTTTCTTAGCCTCTGGTGACAGCGATATTACCTGCGCTACATCTCCTGTTTATCGTTTGAGCATCCTAAATATCTGTGACACTCAGTGTAATTTTTTGTTAGCCTCTGGTGACAGCGATATTACCTGCGCTACATCTCCTGTTTATCGTTTGAGCATTCTAAATATCTGTGACATTCAGTGTAATTTTTTCTTAGCTGCTTTTGACAGCGACATTACCTGTGCTACATCTCCTATATAACTTTTGCACATCCTAAATATCTGTGACATTCAGTGTAATTTTTTTCTTAGCCGCTGGTGACAGCTACATTACTTGCTCTACATCTCCTGTATAACGTTTGCGCATCCTAAATATCTAACACATTCAGTGTAATTTTTTTCTTAGCCGCTGGTGGCAGCGACATTACTTGCTCTACATCTCCTGTATAACGTTTGCGCATCCTAAATATCTAACACATTCAGTGTAATTTTTTTCTTAGCCGCTGGTGGCAGCGACATAACCTGTGCTACATCTCCTATATAACTTTTGCACATCCTAAATATCTGTGACATTCAGTGTAATTTTTTCTTAGCTGCTGTTGACATTGACATTACCTGCGCTACATCTCCTGTATAACGTTTTTCGCATACTAAATATCTGGGACGTTAAGTCAAATTTTTTCTTAGTTGCTGGGGACAGCGACATTACCCACACTACATCTCCTGTATAACGTTTGCGCATCCTAAATATCTTGGACATTCAGTGTAATTGTTTCTTAGCTGCTGGTGACAGCGACATTACCTGCGCTGCATCTCCTATATAACGTTTGCGCAATACTCTCTAAGGCCTGGGACAGTTTCATGACACCCGCCAGCACCCTTACCCTGATGCACGGTCTAATGTCACAAGGAGGGAAAAGTTTTGGAAGATGGTGAAGGAGTGCGTCGCAGACCAGGTCAGCGTCCTCAGTGATCCCTCTGTGCCTTACAACACGTGGCACGAACCGGCGCTCTATGTTTTGCAGGTGCTTGCCTTCCCTGCTGTCGTTTTGTCAGAACGGGTATTTAGTGCTGCTGGGGGCATAATAACTAATAAGTGCATCCGCCTGTCAACTGAAAATGCTGACAGGTTGACTCTTATCAAAATGAACAAAGCCTGGATTGCCCCTGACTTCTCTACTCTACCAGAGTAAAGCAGCTGAATATAAAGGCACTTTAAATGTGGCTTTTATGGTGTATGGAATACACTGTATTCCCATGCACCCCTTCGACCACAAAAAAGGGTATATGGTTCAATCTTCCTTTTCTTGTCTTCCTCCTCCATCATATCAACATGCTTATTAGGTTGCCCTCACTCCTAATGTTTTAGAGGGTCATCTCAGCAGCAGACCCTCACCCCTAAAGTTTTGGAGGGTCACCAGCAGGCCCTCGCCCCTAATGTTTTAGATGGTCAGATCAGCAGCAGCCCCTTGCCCCTAATGTTTTAGATGGTCAGATCAGCAGCAGACCCTCACCGCTAATGTTTTAGGCTACTTTCACACTAGCGTTCGGGCGGATCCGTTCTGAACGGATCCGCTCATAATAATGCAGACGGAGGCTCCGTTCAGAACGGATCCGTCTGCATTATTTTTAGCATAGAACAGCTAAGTGTGAAAATAGCCTGGCCGTGCGGAGGCGTGCGGATCCGTGCGGATCCGTCCAGACTTTCAATGTAAAGTCAATGGGGGACGGATCCGCTTGAAGATTGAGCCACATTGTGGCATCTTCAAACGGATCCGTCCCCATTGACTTACATTGAAAGTCTGGACGGATCCGCACGGATCCGCACGCCTCCGCACGGCCAGGCGGACACCCGAACGCTGCAAGCAGCGTTCAGCTGTCCGCCTGTCCGTGCGGAGGCGAGCGGAGCGGAGGCTGAACGCCGCCAGACTGATGCAGTCTGAGCGGATCCGCCTCCATTCAGACTGCATCAGGGCTGGACGGCTGCGTTCGGGTCCGCTCGTGAGCTCCTTCAAACGGAGCTCACGAGCGGACCAGCGAACGCTAGTGTGAAAGCAGCCTTAGATGGTCAGATCAGCAGCAGCAGGCCCTTGCGCCTAGTGTTTTAGAGGGTCAGCTCAGCTGCAGAACCTTACCGCTAATTTTTTAGATGGTCAGATCAGCAGCAGGCCCTCACCCCTAATGTTTTAGAGAGTCACAAGCAGGCCCTTGCCCATAATGTTTTAGATGGTCAGATCAGCAGCAGGCTATCGCCCCTAATGTTTTAGAGGGTCATCTCAGCAGCAGACGCAGACCCCTAATGTTTTAGATAGTCAGATCAGCAGCAGGCCCTCGACCCTAATGTTTTAGAGGGTCAACAGCAGACCTTGCTCCTAATGTTTTTTGAGGGTCACCAGCAGGCCATCAATCAGAATTTTTCAAGGGTGTGTATGATGCTCTTCTTTATGTGTAACAAAGTATCTATTGGAGTGCCGATTCCTTGTAAGTTTTGGCAGCCCTTTCACTTAGTGCATAGGCTTTATGAGTGTAGGAGTTCCACTACCTTAACAATTGTACCACAATGTGAATGAGGCCCTCCTTTATGTGATAAACAGGTTGTATCGGAGTGCCTCTTCCTTGTAATTTTTGGCAGCACTTGCACATTATATACAAGTAAATATACAGGAAAAAATGTTTCTTAACAATTTTTTTTCCTCTAAAATTGATTTTATCTTCAGTTTTGTGCGTATTATTGTCAGTCTGTAAAAGTGGCGTACTACTCGGACAACATTGTTCCCAGCAGCGACCTGGGAGTTCAAGATGCATCCAGACATCCTCCCCATGCTGTTCCCGAACCATTTCAGTGGTGTTTCAATCAATTTATGACCTTTTCCTGTGAACCAGACACCCTCCCCTCTTCAGAGCAGGAGGTGTCTGGTTTAATGCTTGAGTTCTCCCATTGACTTCCATTGTGCTCTGGTTCTCTATAGAGCACCCGAGCATCCCAAAGTGTTCTACTCGAGCACCCTAGCACTTTGGTGCTCGATCAATACTGATCATACCACATCAAATAAAAATGTGATTTAAACAATAAGACATTTTATGATGACACATTCCCTTTAAGGATAACTGTACATATAAGGCCGAACCTGTGTTTATTTTATTGGGGAGGTCATGATAAGCAGCTTTCAAAGGTGTCTGTGTCACGGATGTTCCCGTGACCGGTTACAGGAGATCAGTGAGACTGGCAACACGTGGTTTGATCTGAAAAGTTCCTTGTGGATCAATTTGTGTCTGTGTTGTTTCTGGTAATGGCCTCCGCCTGGCAGTGTGTTATTGTAAATAAAAGAGCCCTTGCCCTGCACTATCCAGCGCAGGACAAAGGACCTCATCGAAGCATGAACTGCTCCGATGCTAACATCCGGGAGGCTGCCTGGGTGATATTATGGGTATGTCCGGGTTCAGGTCTGAACCCGGACAATCCCTTTAAGTGTCTTTTTCCCCTTTTGTTTATTGTTTGGGTTTACTTGTGTTGCTCTTTTCCCTGTCATTTGTGGTTAGGCCTGAGGGAGACTCCTGCTCGTCCTACCATTTGGAGGAACAGGTTTTCTCTTGTCCTGACATTAGTACCAGGGTCCTACAGGGTGAGTTAGGACTTTAGGTTCCTGTGTATGAACTCACCTACCTCCGGGGTCAGTTTATACTTGCAGTCAGTTAGGACTTTGATTAGGGTTTCTTTAGGAGGTGACCTGCTCCTTTCTCTAGTTTCCAGGCTTTTCCCTCTCACCCCTTTCCTTCTTAAATTCGGTGCAGATTTCGCTCCCACACCGAAGCGAGACAGTCTGGTAACTGCTTATGTTTTTGAATAGAAAGTATTGGCTCTTCCCATATAAGTTAGTCGGCTAATCCTTCTGAATTCAGTGGCTTTGGCTATCATAAATCGAATATTTATAGGCAGCTCAAGTGATTTCAGTATTTCTGATCAAGGCTATTGAGTAATCATGGTCACTGTTGCTTAGTGATAAATGTGTCACGTGACACGATAGCTAATGGGTTGTTGAGAAAGTTGTTACATTGTTATATTGGCGGGCTTTGCCCTCCGCCTCACTCCTCTTGGCAAATATAGCCACCGGAGAACTCACCTGCTCTCCCCTAATGTCTCTCTGGCAGTCCATATCCACCAGTTTCTTGTTGCTCCCTCCAGTGGGTCGACTCCAAGCAGGGGAGGTCATAGGTCACGCACGCCTCTGGCTCCTACAGTTCTTGCACCTTAATATTCCTGAGTCTATGGTTGCCCACTTCAGGGTATTTAAGGTACTGTGGGAGGATGTCTAAGCAATAGTATGTTTAGCTTGCTAGTTATTTGTGAAAGTGCGCTACACCATGTTCTGGTCTCCACTGCCTGTACTCTCCTGACCTTGGCTCATTTCCTGACAGTGGATTTGTGTGATCCCTTGGTGCTTTTAACAAGTGTCTCTCGACCCCCATGGGTCAGCAGCCACTTAGCAGAGACTACTTCAAGATCAAGAGGTAGCAGTCTGGTAATCCCCTAGCAGCAGAGTCCAGATCCCTGTATAGGGTGAAGACCGGGGACTACTTGTATAAAGCCATTAGAAGTGGCACCAAGTCAAATCTGTTCAGTGACAGATCTACATCTCTTTTGTTCCTGATATTATGGATCCTAAGAAGGTTAGATGGGCGTGGGGTCCCCATAAATATGCATGTAGAATCTCTTTTATGAAAGTACAAAGATTTTTTTTTTTTTTTATGGCAGTGTTGCTAAGGCTAGCTGCCTAATATGCATGTGCTATAGTGGAGTGGCTGAGCACTATGCTATGAAATCATCAACAATGTTGTAAGAATTTAGTATATTAAGGTTATAAGGCAACCATAATTTGCTTTATAAATGAATTCTTTTAATCATTGATAAATATTCAGCAGAAAGTAGATCAGCAGTAAAATAAGATAATCTGATTGTATGTACACTCATTGACAACAAACATAACGCACCAAGAAGGAGTTGTTGGAATCAAATGAAACTTCCTATGTGTGAATGTAATGATGATAAATGTAAGTAAAAATAAGAAGTTTATTGAGGGAAAACTGTACAATTGAAAGAAGGCTCCAGTATACTGTTGGGCCACATCTAGCCTGGATACAAGAGGAGATAAGATTGGGCATGGAGTATGGTATCCTGAGGCACATTTGTCCACAGATGTTGCAACTGGGCCTATAGATAATGTACATTTTATAGATAGGGGTGTGTAATGAAGGTGCCAACTGTGTCTGGATGGTGGGCAGTGAAAATGTAGGAGCTGCTTGTGCTTGGTGGTGGATCAAATCATACTCTCTACTGGTCGCCTGTCTGGGCCATCCGAAGGCTGCTTGCTGTGGTGTGTGCCTTCATGTAATCACTGCTCCTAAGACCTCCTAACAGCTAGATCAGAATAGCCTAGATGGTAGGCAGTTTGTCAAAATGACCATCCTACTTCTCTCAGTCCAATGATGTACTCTCTCTCAAAGTCTGTTAACTGGGTAAAATGTATTCAAGTGTATTATAGAGGCCTGTCTAGCAGTCAACCATATCTCACCAAGAGGAACCCTAAAGTAGCCTCTTGGAGCCTTTTTTATAGGGAAGTGGGGTAAGAATTTTTATGCCTTCTTGTGGCAAGACCCAGTGTCTAATCAGACCACACCTGTAATCATTTACACATCTGCATGTGAAATAACTGCATGCATGCTGAGTTTTGCAACAATCTGACATTTCGGTCTGGGTGCAGTAATATTTTTTTATCAATGAGTGTGCCACGTAGTTATGTTAACAACCTAGTACAGACATACAGTGAAATTCAACATGTCTACCAGCCACATTTCCAATCAATATCTAAATGACTTTCAAGATGAATGGAATCTGACTAGGAGCCATGGGTTTTAGCAGTTTTTTGAAGTGGCCTTCAAAAAGATGGGTTCTTAGTAGTTCTTGGGAGTGGAGAAACTTGGAAGTGGCAATGGAGGCTTCACTGGTTTCATTTAACACTTGGTCTGGTGAACTTGTGTGATCATTTGATGACCTTTGCAAGTTTGCTTTTGTTCTGAAACAGAAATGGAAAGTGAAAAAGTTACTGAAATTTCTTGCAGAAGTCTATCCATGTGCTATGGCTGATTAACATAACTGTATCTGTCATATTTTAACGCTGCCCACCCATGGTCCACAGTTTGACCACGAGACCATAAGAACTCGAGGTCCTGGTGCTATATCTCAAGGTATATATTTTGCAATTTGTAACTTGGTTTACAGATCCACCCACTTAAAGGTCCGTGTGTTTATGTACCTTAACGTTTATGGACACTTAAGAGAGACCAACACAACAGATGTCAAAAATACCAACATATTTCTGCCTAACTTGAAAAATATAGATGTAAACAGTTCCTCCTATTAGAAGCTCACTGAGAATGAAGTTCAGAGGAGACAAAATAAGGCTTTCAGGAGGAACTCTAATTACGGTATATGGGTTCTAGGAGTTGAAATAAACTCCTAGCCTAACTTTGCTAATAGGTAGGTGAGCACAGTATCCATTGCCTACAAAGGGATTTAGATATTGTTTTCAATCATCTTACCTTTATCAGATTGATGAATAGGAGCACTGGAGAGAGAAAGTTAAAAATCATATTATTTCAAATGAAATGCAAAGAAATGGTCTTGCCTAGCCCAAAATTAAATTAGTAATCTATCATTTACATATATACTTTGTCCTATATGTTCAAGTACAACCCCTTTATGTGTCCTTCTAGGGCATTTAGAATATTATGGATATGAATAACATGGGGTCGTTGAGACTCCATGCAACCATTACTTTTTGCAACCATTTGTTTTATTTAGTAAAATGATCGGTATACAAAATCTATTTTCAGATGGCCTATTAAATAATTCTGAATTAAATGACTTTTATCTATTAGATTGGCTAAACAGAGTACCATATTTTTTGCTCTGCAGGGCACAGGAAATGTGTGCATTGCAAGGTAGACCCATTGATATGTAATAATAATAGCTAATTTCTTCTGCAGTGGGTCAGCAAGGAAACTGCACAGATTAATGTTCAGCAAATCGAAGTTCACAAAGTGAAAATTCGATTCTCTGCGAAGCCGAATTTCCTTGTGCTTCGTGGTAACTAATCAATTTTCCCTAAAATGGTGGTAAAACATTAAAAAAAAAAAAATTATACTCACCTCATCCATTTGTTCACGAAGAGTCCTCCGCGGCCATCTTGATTGAAGATCCTGCACGAAATCTTGTGCATGGTAACGTATGACGTCACCACGCCGGCCAGCGTGATGACATAATCACGCCTCGCACAAGATTTTGCACAGGATATTCAAACAAGATGGCCGCAGCGGGCTCTTTGAAATCAAATGGATAAGGTGAGTATTTAATATTTTTTTTTTTAACAGATTGAAATCTGACAGCCCTCAATTGTCATCTCAGATGCCGCTATCAGTAATGAACGCAGCATCTGACGGATTCAATGACGGGGAAGGGGGGGTGGCACAATTGCTCACAAAGAAATGCACTTCATATGACAAAGTAATTAGTCTTAAAGCAAATTTCTTTGTGAAATTCAGCAAAGCAGCCGAATCGAAGTTTTGAGAATTTCACTCATCTCTAGAACAGATTACAGCTGGTGGCTGGGGTTCTAGTTGCAACACACCTTAATATGAAATTATCAAAGAAAACGTCTAACAAAACCGGATGTCTAAAGTGGTCCACCTCTCTAATTTGAATATGCAATATGACAGTTCCCTTGCAATGATTGCTGCCGTGATCATTAAGGATTAGGGGAACGTTGCAATGGTTGTCAGTTAATGGTTAAAATGGCCTCATTCTTAAAGAGGTTACATTTATCATGTAGCCAGAGTTAATATAAGGCACTTACTATTATTAGTGATGAGCGAGCATGCTCGGCCGAACTGCTGTTCGGCTCGAGCATCGCTATGCTTGGCAGATCCGAGTGCTCGGCCAAATAATTTGGGTGCTCGAATACAATTTTATACAATGGAAGTCAATGAGAGAACCCCAAGCACCCCCTGCTCGGAAGAGAAGAGGATGTCTAGATCATAAAAAAAGGTTAGAAATTGATGGAAACCCCATCAAAATGGTTTGGCAAGAGCATTAAGAGGATAGCTGGATGCGTCTTAGACTCCATTTATGTACGACATACAATAGACAATCACACAAAGGCTACAGTATATGCCAAAATTCCAGGTATGTACAAGCCATGGACATACCTGGTATGTTTTGTCATGTAAAAACTCATTTGCATAAACATGAGCATATGGGAAAGACATGCAAATGAGCAGAATCTCTCATGAACAGCGCCCTCTATTAGTTGCATAGTGTTAAGACAAGACTATTCGCTGAGATCATATTCGCTGTATTGCTCTACATAAATTTTTTTGAATATTCATAATATTCGAAATGAATATATAGCAATATAGCGAATATTATGTAATAATTATGTAGTAAGTCAGTGATAATATCTGACACTGGAAAAGCTGGGTAATAACTCTGCACATCGGAAGTTATTACCCAGCTTTTCCAGTGTCAGATATTATCACTGAGTTATTACCCAGCTTTCCCAGTGTCAGATATCATCCTAGTGTAGATCCCGAATATTCTAATTGTGAATTTTCATCGCAAATTTTCCATGCAAAACGCTACACTAATATTCTTGTCAGAAGACTATGAAACCAATAGATAGCGCTAATGAGTTATGAACCGCGCCCTCTGTTGGTTTCATAGTCCTCTGACAAGAATATTAGACTTGTCATAAGACTGTGAAACCAATAGAGGGCGCTGTTCATAACTCAATAGCGCCTTTTATTGGTTTTCATAGTCTTATGACCGCTGAAAAATAAGGCAAATTCTGCTCATTTGCATGTTTTTTCCCATATGTCCATGTTTTTACATAACAAAACTGTATAGAAAGATTATTAAATATTATGTTAGGACAATCTGAAAACTTTTTTTCGCCCTAATGATATTGATCTAGGTGTGCGGGTCCACGCAAGCCATCCAACAGATGCAAAATAAGCCTTCTTTCACATTGGCATTTTGGTTTCCGTTTGTGAGATCCGTTCAGGGATCTCACAAGCGGTCCAAAACGGATCAGTTTTGCCCTTAATGCATTCTGAATGGATAAGGATCCGCTCAGAATGCATCAGTTTGGCTCCGTTCTACCTTCATTCCGCTTTGGAGGAGGACACCACAACGTTGCTTGCAGCGTTGTGGTGTCCGTCTGACGAAACTGAGCCAAACAAATCTGTCCTGACACACAGTGTAAGTCATAAGGGACAGATCCATTTTCACTGAGACAATATGGCACAATAGAAAACGGATCTGTCCCCCATTAACTTTCAATAGAGTTCAAGACGGATCAGTTTTGGCTATGTTAAAGATAATACAAACGGATGTGTTCTGAATGGATGCATGCGGTTGCATTATCTGAACAGATGCGTTTGTGCCGATCTATGACGGATCCGCACCAAACGCGAGTGTGAAAGTAGCCTTACTTTGAGATTTACTGGTTCTCAGTCAGATGAGAGCTGGTTTTGAATATCTCATAGTGCACAAGGCTGCTATTGTAAGGTATGCTGGCAGTTATCTGTGTCATGGATAGATGGATGGATGGCTTGTACATACCTGGCTTTTGGCATATAGCCTTTGTGTGGTTGTATATTGTATATGTCGTACATAATAGGAGTCTAAGATGCATCCAGCTCTACCCTTGTAATGCTGTTTCCAAACCATTTTGATAGGGTTTCCATCAATTTCTAACCTTTTTTTATGAACCTGACACCCTCTTCTCTTCTGAGCAGGGGGTGCCTGGTTGTTGCCCATTGACTTCCATTATACTCGGGTTCTCGGCCGAGCACACGAATATAGTAATGTGTTCGGGTCGAACATCCGAATACTTTGGTGCTCACTCTTCACTAACTATTATGTATTTTTAGCATCCATATTGCTTCCTTTGCTGGCTATATTAATTTTTTCATCAATTATACTCTGCTTGTTTCCATGCTTATGACCACCCTACTATCCAGCAGCGGTGGCCGTGCTTGCACACTATAGAAAAAAATGCTGGACTATGCGCACTTATGTGGACCCAGCCACCAAAGAGGCCTACTCTTTTTCCCATATTGTGCAAGCACGACCACCACTACTGGATTACAGGGTGGTCATAACCATAGAAATGAGCAGTGTATAATGTGATGAAAAAATGAATTCAGCCAGCAAAGGAGGTAATATGGACAATCACAGTCCATTAGTAAGTGCCTTGTATTAAATTTGTCTACATGATAAATGCCATTTGCTGAAGAGACAACCTCTTTAAGGTGGATTTACAGAGGCAGATTATCTGACTGGCCGATTATCGGGAATGAACGTTCCTGCAAATGCTCATTCCTGACAATCTGCCCGTCTAAAGGTGCTGCTGATTACCCGATGAATGAGCAAAATGCTCGTTCATTGGGTGATCCTGTGGTCCATGCAGGCACCTAAATGATCGTTCCTGGGCAGCAAACTGTGCTGTCTAAACAGCGATCTGCTGCCCAAAAACAATGGAGCTGTATGAAGACGAGCGATCGCAATAGTGACCACTTGTCCTCATACTGTGGAGGTGATCCCGGCATGTAAATACAGTGCTTGACCTCCTTTTAAAGGGATTCTGTCACCTCGTTTTAGCTTATAGAGCTGTGGACATGCAAGTTCGGCTAGTTCGCCGCTAGCATGTCCGCAATATACCTGTCCCATAAAGCGGTGTCCTTTCATTGTGTTTAAAAAATGATTTTATAGATATGTAAATGAGCCTGAAAAGGTGCCCAAGGGGCTGTGCTAACCTTCTTGGTGCCCAGCCATGCCCCCCTGTGAAGTCCAGCACCGCCTGCGTCCTCCGAATCTCCTCCTTGCTCACAGTTAGATCGCCGTAATCTCGCGATGCGCGAGCTCGCGCATGTGCAGTGCCGGTATAGTGTTCCTTCCCTGTGCTGGCATCAGCCTCAGGGAAGGAACTGCGCATGCGCACGCTCGCGTATTGCGAGATTACGGCGATCTAACTTTGTGAGCAAGGAGGAGATTCGGAGGACGCAGGCGGTGCTGGGCTCCTTCACAGGGGGGCATGGCTGGGCACCAAGAAGGTTAGTACAGCCCCTTGGGCTCCTTATCAGGCTCATTTACATATCTATAAAATCATTTTTTAAACACAATAAAAGCACACAGCGCTATGGGACAGGTATATTGGGGACATGCTAGCGGCAATCTAGCTGTGCATGTCCGCAGCTCTATAGGCTAAAACGAGGTGACAGAATCCCTTTAATGACCAGGTGACTGTCAGGAAGGAACATTTCTTTCCCAACTATCTGCTGCTGCTTGGCTTCTGCAAATGCACCTTTAGAAGGGATTATCTAGATAACCCTTTTAACTCCACACACATGCAATGTACAGTATTTATAAAAATTTTGAGTATTTTTTTTTCAGCCTTACATTTTCACATGCTGCATTTCATGCCCTTCTAGAAGATGCTTGTATGTGGCAATTTCCATTTCCAGATGGTTCTTCTGGTCCATAAGCTGTTTGTATGCAATATTTTGTTGCTCCAGATCAAAGCGTATCTGTGCCAGTTCAGACTCTACATTATTGATCAGGCCTTGTAACTGGGCAAGTTGGGAGCCATAAGTAGATTCAGTCTCAATCAGGGATTCCTCAAGAGCAAATTTCTGAAAAAAAAGTGCAGCATTTAGACTTTTTCTGATCACTTGAAAGCCTGTCACATTTGTTGTCTTGCGGAAGCTATATGGAAAATTATGTCAATCACAAAAACGTTAGCAGGAGAGGAGAGGCTTAAGGGTATATGGTAGGACTTACCAGTATTGAGGTATGGCTAAAAATATGAGGGAGTGACCTTCTCCCTGTGAGAGATGCTTATACATATCTCCCAACTTTTTAGAAGATCAAAGAGGGACAATTTCGGTTAACTGTGTGAAAGTTCAATTTTCCTGGCATATTTATACGCTTCAATAGTTTTCTTTTACACAATGGAGCAAAAATATCTGAATGTAGACATTTCTAAAATCCAAATTTTATTTAATAATTAAATAATATATATGACAGGCTCTAATATACAGGAAGAGGAACCAGACAAGTATTTTCTGGATCAATATTGTAAATGTAATAATGCAACTCTATACCTCAGATCAAAAAGATGGAAGGTCTGGGTTATCCCTCCTGTAGGAATGTTACCAAGGATTGGGGTGCATGTTGAGTGGTAATTATGCAACGTGTCGGTGGTGGTAGCATGTGTTGTATGTGTAATTGGTGAGTGTGTGGCATGTATCTTACAGCATGTGTCAGTGGTGACTATGTGGCATGTGTCCAACCTGTGAATGACAAAATGACAATAGGCACATAGCGGGTCATTTATCATTTGAGCTTGTTTTTGTGTCAGTTTTAAGTGTGACTTTGCTTTGCGTGCCAGCACCAAATTTATGAAATGGCGCACCTTAATATATCTGGAGTCTGGAGTTCAATGTGGTTTACAAAATTAAGTGTAAAAGCACAGGGTTGCAACTTTTTGGTGACACACATAGTAAGTGAGCCATAATCCATTTCTAATCTCACTTTTAGTTCTTAAATACAAGATGTTGCAGAAAATGTCGCATTTGCCATGACTTGCGACTTTTTTAGACCACAAAACTGATGTATCTGATTTGATAAATGTACCCCATAATGTCCTAGTTTGTAATTCTAGTAGACATTGGATAATATCCAGTTCTCACTAATACTTGATCATTAAGGCATACCATGCTTAGTTGACTCTGAAGTTCTATTTCTAAAGTTTGCATATTACGCTTCAACTCCAGGAGGTCACCAGAAACTGACTGCAGCTGTTCTGCCCCAGAAATCATCTCTCTATTCAGTTCTTCACTCTGCAATAACATAGAAAGACAAGAAGGACATAAGAAAAACATGAGAGGAGAGGGCCAGTGGTGTAACTTGAAGCTCCTGGGCTACAAAGCTAATTCTTTAACAAGGTCCTTGACCTAATGTGCCATTCACACCACTTCTTATGTGGTAGAGGGGCCTTTGGGCTCCCAAAGATACCTAGGCCTGGATGGGACTGCTTCTTGTGCACACACCCCACTTCCCCCCCATAGCTACATCCTGGAAAGAGTGAAATATGTCATAACTGCTTATTAAATCAAAGAATGAAATGAATATGTTGCTAAAATATTTTATTTTTCCATTAGGGCAGAACGATCATTGTTACAGGTGAGGCTGTACTATACAGTAGGCTGTCGGGCATGTTAGTAGTTGTAGTTTTGCAACAGCTGGTACGCCACTGGTTGAAGACTACTATGGAAAGAAGGTCTCTTGTCTTATCACTGGGTCAGACTATGGTTTTATCTATCAGTCTTATTTTGCACCAGAAATCAAGCAGAAATCTGTTTGCTCTGGTTGGCTGCTATGTACATATAAGCACAAGCCCAGCAGCATTTTACAGGAAGGTAGTTTATAATGTCATGATTCCCTTACAGATAGAATTTAATTAGCAAGCATACCAGGTAAACATACTGTATCAAACATATACTAAGAAACATAAGCATCACTTGGAAAGAAGACTATAGAAAAAATGTTAATAGCAGCACAACGAAAAAAAGAAACCTTTCTTGTGGTGGTGCCAGCCGTTTTGGGAGCCCCCTTGGATGCGTCATATATAAAAAACCGCAGCACTCACTTGTCTTCAATTATGCAGGATTTATTCACCAACAAAAATGCGACGTTTCGACTGTCATGGTCTTTCTCAAGCAACCTTGCTTGAGAAAGACCATGACGGTCGAAACGTTGCATTTTTGTTGGTGAATAAATCCTGCATAATTGAAGACAAGTGAGTGCTGCGGTTTTTCATATTGGAAAGAAGACTGACATTTGACTTTTTTGTTACCCTTGCAAGAAAGATCTCTTCAACTTCTCGTAGATTTCTTTCCATCAAATGTTCATACTGTTTGCGGATCTCTGACAGCACACTGTTCAGATCCACACATGGAGCAGCATTCACTTCAACATTGACCCTGGCACCCAGCTGTGTACGTAGGCAGTTTACTTCCTGTAAAAACAACCCAATCAGTAATATAAATAAATCTACAGCAATAAAATCTATGTCCTTGAGGAAAGTAATGTACATCTGCTATAAAATGCAACTCAAATGTTCTAGCTTTCCTCTGAAAACAAAAGACCAAGATGGCTGACAGCCTCATAAACACAGACACCAGTTTGCAAAAAAAACTTAAACTTATGCCAGAGGCAACCTTAACTGTCCCTCTTTTACTCAGAACTACATGTTACCTCCTCATGATTCTTCTTCAGTTCTTGAAGCTCCTCCTGAAGACTGTTAACAGTCATCTGTAGGTCACATGTCTCCGTGTTAAGACTTTCTAAAACTCTTCGCAGACCATTAATATCAGACTCAATGTTTTTTCGTAGACTCATATCCAGCTCAAACCTGAAAGAATAGAGAAATAAAGCCACTATCTATAATCAATGCTGCTGATTACTAAAGGATACCTACCACATTGAACACACATATTGGCCTTAGTATTTCAATGGATGGTCTTATTCAATTCCTTGCATATGTGTATATAGACAAATATCGATGAGTAGGACCCCCTACTGGAGTAGTAAGCCCAGAATCAGCAGGCATTAAAATGAATAAAATAGTATACATACTTACACTGTAGTTACATAGAATTTTCCAACTAAGCTCATATGCTAAGCTAGTCTTACTCTATAAAATGTTACCACAGAATGGACAATATGGTCAACAAGACATGTTCCCTTAAGGGAAAAATCATATCATCTCATCTTAATAGATATTCTTAACTTACTTATTCCTTAGGTCAGCCGCAGCCATTTTGGCATTGTCCATGTCCAAGAACACTTTGGCATTTTCCACATAGGCTGCAGGGAGCTATAGAAAAGAAACATAGACAGAGCTATATAAATCTAAATGTTGCATGTAAAGCTAGGTTCATATGTGTGGCAAATTTTCCTGTTCCGGTGTAGGAACCAGAAAACCGAAAAGAAATATAAGCATCAGCCCCCAAGATCCCCGATGGTCCCTATAATGAGGTCCGTTGCGTTTCTGTTACAGTTTCCATGATTCTGCCAAAGAAAAAACACCACTGCATGCATTTTATCTGCATTTTTGCATGAATCTGTGATGGAGACTCCTAACAGAACTGCCACCTTTCTAAGCCTACCCTGATAAGAGACTGTTGTTTCAAAATAAAATATTATATGAAATTCTATATTCTCAACCATCAGAAAATGTGTGGAGGGGCAATTAGGTTGTTCTAGTTCAAGTTCTACAAAAGAACTTCATGGACCAGGCTTCATCTTATCTCATCTATAAATCCAAACCCGTCAAATCTCATGTATAAAGCCAGACTACAGTTGTTTGCCAGACTGTAGAACAACAACAATGTAGAATACAACTACCCTCCCCTAGAAAACTACAAGTGTTTGTATATGCTTTTAAGTGTTCCTGCTGTCTAAGTTGAATATACAGGACATAGTAATATCATACAGCTGGTATAGAAAAACCCTAAAAACTATGGATTAATACCAAATCAGATGTTTACCTAAATGACTTTAACATTCTGATGTCTGAGGTAATACCCTTAACAATTTCTACCTAAACATAGCATAAACTGCAAGAAAGTCATGGTGGCTCTATGGCTAACAATTTTGCCTTTAAGCACTGCAGTCCTGGACTCAAATCTGACCAAGACAACATCTGCATGGAGGTTACAGTATATGTTATCCCTGTGTTTGAGTGGGTTTCCTTGAAATATATGTGTATATGTGTTTGTGTCCACACTCCCAGTAGGTTAACTTGCATTCAATGAAATTGACCCTAATTTGTTCTTCTAAGATAGTGAAATTACATGGTCAGTGCCACTGGAGACAGGGACTGATGAATGATGACTATCTTTGCACAGCTATGCAGAATGTGTTAGTGCTAAATAAGCAAAAGGAAATAAATAGAGACAGGGGGTGTAAATTATGATATTACCTGTTTCTGGAGGTTTTGAATGGTGCTGAAGTAATTGCCACAGTCAGGCAGACCATCAGACTGGTTCTTTTCATACCATTGTCGAATATTCCTCTCCAGTTGACTATTTTCTTGCTCCAAGGAGCATACTTTTTCCATATATGAAGCCAACCGGTTGTTTAGTAGCTGCATGGTTTCCTTTTCATTGAAACATAAAAGGCCATCATACCTTAACATGTTGTGAGCCCCATGGTTGCCATGGTGATTTCCATTGGTATAAAAATTTGAAATTCCAGAGTTCCAGCCTTGAGTGAAGTGTCTGGAGATGCTAATGCCACTTCCACCTGATCCTCCATGGACACTGGGAGCTCTGAAATGACCTCTATGGCGAACCTGGTGGCTTGCCCCATGGTGGGAGCTACTGGATGTTGTCTGATGAACAGGTACATTTTGAGTTGATGCTTGCCGAATTCCCTGGGAGGATCCAGATTTAACCTGATTTATGTTCTGTGTCATGGTAGAGCTAGAATAGTATCTACTATAGATAGAGGGACAAGTTATGCTGTAGCTTGAGCTGTGAAATTAAATTGATCTTTGCTGGTGAAGAAGCTTTTATAAAGCATGAAAGATGTTGTAAAACAAATATTATTGTTATGAATCCCTAAAAAGCCTTCCGTCAGTGTGAAATATAGTTGAAGAGTCATTGATGAAAGGGTGGTTATTCATTGTGATGGTGCACTTTGACACACCTCGAATATATGACTGGTTAACAAACTCTGGTAGTCATGGGCTATCTAGTCACAACATAATATGATCATCCAATACACTTTTCATGAGACTTTAATTTACATACCATTCATATGAAGAAACATCTACATTTAAAACCCACTAGTAAATGTGACAAATATATCACAATAACTAAATACACATAAAATAGTCATTTTCTTTATAGGTGGAAAATAACATTGACTCATGCTTTATCTACACGTTTTGGAATAAACAGTATGACTTTGTACTACACAAATTAACTAAATATAACAGGAAGTGATGAGAAAATCAATTGGAAACTAATCAAATTACTCCTAAAGTTCCTAAAACTTTAATTGAATCTGAAATGTTTGTGATTCAGTTTGGTTAAATTGCTCAAAATAGTGTCCTCCATTTTACAGATCAGAACACAGCACAGCAGGGAAGGTGAATAAGGAGGATCACATGATCCTCTGGCACGGTGGCTGGTGGGCTTGCACATAACGTCTTGCTTAGTCCATATATAATGTTTGCATCTATTGTGTTAGTGCATTATTTTCACTGATTTCTTTCTTATAAATGTTGCAATGTACATCTGCATATTTAGTTATGATATCATGCAGAATGTTTTGTATCTTTTTCTGTGTTTTTTGTAAATGTATGTGCCTAAAGGAGTGGCACCTTCAAGTGTGAATGCGCTCCTATTATCTGGGGAGTAGCATTCTTGTGCACTTTTTGCCCACCTGTCCCACAGGCAACTTTGATTAGGTGGTACATATAGATGTGCGTGATCCTCCTCTCATTGGTTGCTTGATGCACACAGCGGTAACTAGGAGCAGCACACTATATAACGGCATAGCGTAGATATGGCAGGCACAGATATGTTTTAATCAAAATATATTGTCTGAGAGTCTCAGATTTTATCGTATCAGAGTGTAAGCTTAGGGGGGCTTATCTGCTCTGGATCCTGCTTACATAAGCTTGGTGGCACAGAAATGTTCAAGATTGGTGGGGCAAGGCAGGGAGAAAGTACTGCTTTGGTAAAAACCCCAACGTGGCAGGTGGAATGATGAACTTCCTAAAAAAGCACCCCGCAGCTGCTGCGGCAAAAAATTCCAAGATGGCGATGGTGGCATGTAATGGGCCACATCCCAAAGACACTGATTCCCCCAAGGGACATTATTTGTTGTTTCTTAAATTTTCAGGTCAAGAAAATGGTCTTTAGTGCAGCTAAAACTGCAACCTCAGTTTCTCTGGGAGCAGTGGCGTACTAAGGGGGGACCTGGGCATTATAACTATAAAGGGGACACAATGGGGATTATTACTATGAAGGGGGCACAATGGGTATTATTACTGTGAAGGGGCACACAGAGGGCATAACAACTGTGAAAGGGGCACAGAGAGGGCACAATGTGAGCATGACTATTGTGAGGGGGCACACATCTGTACAAAACTATTGTAAAGATTATACAATGAGGGTAATACTACTGTGAGGGGGTACAAGTATTGGGTGGGGGGCCAAAGAAAGAACCCGCCCCGGGTGCTAAACACCCTAGGCACGCCACTGTCTGGGAGACATCCCCATTGCTATTTTCTAAGATCTCTCACCTGCCACATATTACAAAAGAGACGTGCGCTTAAACCTCTGACAAAAGAAAAACCTCTGGTACCGTTCTAGCCGATATAAACCTCTGACAGATCTCCTACGAGCCAAAAAAGATCCCATATAGATGGACCTTTCCATTTGGCCTTACTTTCTTGTTCTCTGGTCCACGCATGGCGGTTTCCTCTTTTTCAGACCTGCAAGATGCCTATACTTATATGGATATCTCCCCCTTGGATATTGAAAGCTGGGATACTGTCAAAGATCTCTCATCGCTTCCAGATCTCCCAAGGTCCATCCCATGGGAAAAGGTGACCACTCCAAAGCAACAGAGGCACAAGAGGCGCAGAGAAGGACTGACTTCAAAGAGGATCTCCTAGATGAATGCTTAGGACTTTGGGAACCCTCCAGTTTGTTTCTACCTCATCCAACAATAGATATGCCTATCTAACAATTTAAACACCGTCAATTATGGTTTGATAACCCCTTTTCTTTACCTCCCCCCTCTCTTCTCCCTACCTACCCTTCCTGCCTATCCATCCCTTGGACACCTTTGACACTAATTTGTACCATAACATTGTATTGATGTTTAACCTTCTAGGCCATATCTTTATCTAGATCCAGTTATGAGCAGGTTCTATATGTGTATTTGCACAATTACCTCCTCTGAGTGGAACCACCATTTTCAATGTTACTGGTTGTCTTTATGCCGCGTCTAACTAGCTTATGTGAGAACTGCAAAAGATTTTTGTTATCATCTGTACTATCATGCTGTATTGTGTTATCCTGTGATATTCCTTTTTACCAGGCTGTCAGGTGCACTACATACATCCACCACTAGATGGGGTAGCACCACAGTATAAATAGTGTAGGTCAGGCCTAGTTTGTGGAGATTATGGGTTCTCTCTAAGTAGATGGAGTGAGTAGCTACAGGGGGAAGGAGAGGTTCCCTCTCCTACCAGCTCTCTGGGGCTTCACGGCCCAGAGAAGCCATTATACACCTTAGGATCTATGTAAGGAAGACAGGCGGAGGGAAGTCTACCTTTATTCTTCAGGAGCAACAAGTGGATTTCAGATATTTAGTGGATCAAGACAAAGGAGGTACAAAGCCATTGTTATAGGCTCTAGGTGCCTTTGTAATTTGGTGAAGAACTTAATAGCACAGATAAGGATTCTTTCATATCACTTGTGTGGAAGCTCAGTATTGGGACTACCTCAACTAAGACTGAAGCAAGATCAAGAGCTGTTTTCTCAGTGAGTGCATAACTTACTACCCTAGCCTGACACAGTACCATCAGCACAGCCTTTTACTATCATATCCTACTTGCACGTGTATCAGAGACTGTTTCATTCCTGGATGTAAACTGTTACCAAGAACTTGGTTAAAGTAAAGTTTACCGTTGTATTTAAACCTGCCTCATTCTTCCAACTCCACACCACTATTACCTTCAACCTCTTGCACCATAAAGATGCTGGCGTCAAACCAGGGGCCCAGCCGTCCAGGCACACAACAACCATTCACCATAAAGGGCACTCATCTCCAATCACTCATAGCCACAGAAAAGCACACATCACAAACCTCCTTAAGAATTACTTCTTACTTTCCCCTCAGACCCTATAGGATGCCCATAAAGTATTTATAAGAGAGCAACTTATCAGCCTAGGCACTCATGTCAAGAAGACAGCTGCGGCCTGTCTATCCTCCCTGTTGTCCCAAATCCACATTCTAGAAAAAGCCCATAAACAATCCTTAGCTACTAGGGATGAGCGGACTCGTGGATTTTCGGGTTCGGACGAATTTCGTGTCAAATTTTGGGTTCGGGACCCGAACTCAAACCGGAACCCCATTGAAGTAAATGGGGACCTGAACTGTGGTGCACTAAAATGGCTGTAAAATAGTCGTAGTAAGGACTAGAGGCAAAAGGAAGTAAAATGGAGGTAAGAGCAGGACAGTTGGCCTGCAAACAAATGTGGATAGGGAAATTACTTAAAATAACAGAATAGAATTTTTTTTAAAATAATAATCTTGAACTAGGAGGCGGAGGTCAAAGAGGAGTAAGAGGTTGTGGAGACGGTGGACTTGGCAGTGTAGGCGAAAGCGGTGTTGTAGGAGGAGGAGGAGGTAGCCAACACAGTTTTTTTTTTTTTTCCTTTATTTATTTATTTTACAAATTTAGGAAGACCCCAAACCATTGAGAAATAGAAAAGAGAATGCAAAGAAAAAGTGTGCTGGAGTAAAACAATGGCTGGGTGCGGCCGGTATACTTGTATGGACAAGTCTTGTGGGATCCATGCCTGGTTCATTTTAATAAACGTTAGCTTGTGCACGTTGGCTGTGGACAGGCGGCTGCGCTTGTCTGTGATAACCCCCACCGCCATGCTAAACACACGTTCGGACAGTACACTTTCTGCAGGGCAGCCCAGCACCTCCAAGGCGCAAAAGGCAAGCTCAGGCCATGTGCCCAATTTGGAGACCCAGAAGTTAAATGCGGCAGACCTATCAGTCAGTGCACGTAGGTGTGTGCACACGTACTGTTCTACCAAGTTGCTGAAATGCAGCCTACTGCTAAGACGTTCCATATCAGCTGGTGGTGCTGGTTGTTGAGGCATGCTGACAAAGCTTTTCCACATTTCGGCCATGCTAGCCCTCCCTTCTGAGGTGCTGGTGGTGCCCCAGCTGGGTTGGCGATTTCTTCCTTCTCCTCCTATGCCTTCGCCTTATGCTTCCACTGACCGATCACGCTCCAGTGATGGAATTAAGGACAGCACGTTGTCCTTGTAGTGGGGATCCAGCAGGGTGGCCACACAATAATTAGCACTGGTTAGAAGGTGGGCAACTCGGCAGGCACTGCAACATGTAGTCGCTCATGTGTGCCAGGCTGCCCAGATGCAACGACAAGCTGTCCTCTGTGGGAGGTATATCGTCTGTGTCCTCTGTATCCCTCAGCCATGCTACATTGATGCCTATAAGCAGCTTTGGGTACCACCCTGCTGTGAACACGGTTCCTCCTCATCATCATCCTCCTCCTCCTCATCCTGCAGAACTGTGCCCTGGCTGGACAGTTGTGTACCTGGCCTCTGTTGGTGCAGGAACCCACCCTCCTAGACACTTATGAATGACTGTCCTGATAACCATTGAAATTATCCATCTTCCTCCTCCTCTTCCTCCTGTGCCACATACTCTTCCATCATCGCCCAAAATGTTTTTTCAAGGAGACATAGAAGTATGATAGTAAGACTTTGGCCATGTTGGTGGAGTACTCGATACAGCGCTACACGGCACACACGTCCCGCATGGAGGCCCATTCAGTGGTGAAGTGGTGCTGTTCCGCAGAGACACTCACCCATGCGTGCTTCAGCTGAAAAACCATGATCGCCTGCTGCTGCTTGCACAGTCTCTCCAGCATGTGCAAGGTGGAGTTCCACCTTGTGGATGAGTCGCATATGAGGCGGTGAGTGGGAAGGCCGAAGTTACGCTGCAGCGCCGAAAGGCGAGAAGCAGCAGGCAGGGTGAGAACGCCGAAAGAACGCACAGACAGACCGCACTTTCTGCTGCAGCAATTACATATCTGCATATCTGGATGTCCTGCATATAATTTTCAGGAACCTCTGCACCACCAAATTCAGCACATGCACCAGGCAAGGGATGTGCATCAAACCGGCTAGCCCCAAAGCTGCTATGAGATTTTGCCAGTTATCGCACACCACCAGGCCAGGCTTGAGGCTCAGCGGCAATAACCACTCATCGGTCTGTTGTTCCATGCCCGTCCACAGCTCCTGTGTGGTGCGGGTTTTTCCCCCAAACAGATGAGCTTCAAAACAGCCTGCTGTTGTTTCCCCCTGGCTGTGCTGAAGTTGGTGGTGAAGGTGTGACACTGACCGGATGAGGAGGCGGTAGAGGAGAAAGCGGAGTAGGAGGAACAGGCAACAGGATGCAACGAGAAATGTCCTGCAATCCTCGGTGGCGGTAGGACATGCGTCACTGCATTTACCCAGTGTGCAGTTAGGGAAATATAACGTCCCTACCCGTGCTTACTGGTCCATGTATCAGTAGTTACGTGGACCTTGCCACAGATGACGTTGCGCAGTGCACACCTGATTTTGTCGCCACTTGGTTGTGCAGAGCAGGGATGGCTCGCCTGATAGAGTAGTGGTGGCTGGGAACCATCTACTGTGGGATAGCCACTACCATAAGGTTTTTAAAAGTCTCTGTCTCCACCAGATGGAATGATAGCATTTCAAAGACCATGGATTTTGAAATGCTGGCATTCAAGGCCAGGGATCTGGTGGGTAGAGGGGTACTTCCTCTTTCTCTCCAGTGTTGTCACGAGGGTGTCAAGAGCCACGCCTGGCTCCGTTGTACCCGGGGTCAGGAGGTCGCAGCGGTTGGCTGCACGCTTTATGTCAGATAGGGAAGTTTCCTTATTGTAGCTTTCTGGGTTTGCTTTACAAACCCTTTTGGCTCACTCAGGGATCCGTAGCTCCTTCTCTCAGCTGTTCCTTGTCCAGCACTCCCAATCCTCCTTATATTCCCCTCTCACACTTCTCTGGTTGCCAGATATAGAGCTTCCTGCCTGGACATCTATTCTGACCCACTGGAGCTGTGTTGCTGCGTTCTCTGAGTGTTGCCTTAGAACGCTACCCTCCGGATCCCTGGGTGTTTGTGTTTGTCTGTGTTTGTCTGTCCTCTCCCTGGTGTTTCCCTCTTAGTGCAGTGGTGAGGACTAGCGATCCCACCGGCCCGTTCATTATCTAGGGCTCATTTCAGGGAAAGCCAGGGTTTAGGCACGTGATCGCCGCACGGGTGAGGAACCCGTCTAGGGACGTCAGGGCAGGCAGGTGCCAGCTGCAAGGTGAGTTAGGGGTCACCACCTTTCCCTCTCCCTTGGGCAGGGCTTTCCCTGTTTTCCTCCCTGTGCGTGTTGCCGGTCATTACAAGTGTTTGGGGGATGGACAGCTGAACGCTTCCATGGGACAGTGTGAACATGCTGGGTAACGGTGGTGGTTTTGCTGCCACATCCTCTGTTTGCGGGGTGGCAGGTGCGACTGTCATACCAGAGCACCACCTGCATGACCAGGCATCTAAATGCAAAGCATGAGCTGCAGTGAAGTACACACCTGAAAAATGACAAAAGATCTCAGGCTCCTCTTGCTCCCCCTTCTGCTGCAGTTTTGGCCTCTTCCTCCTTCTCTGGAATGACAGTGGCACCTGCCACCCCACAAACATTTATGCCTCGCTTCATGCTCTGATTGCACAGCGTGCAAACCACTCACGTATTGTTGTCAGCACATTGTCTGAAGAACTGCCACACCAGGGAACTCCTTGGAGCTAGCTTTGGTGTGCTCAGTCCCTGGGTGGGGTGTGTAGTAGCAGGCATACGGGCTAGGGGATGGCCACTCTGCTTTTGCACCCTACTCCCTCTTTTGCTATGCGGCTGGCGCTGTCTGACCAGCACCTCTTCCTCTGAACTGCACACACTCGCATGACCTTGATTCAATGTGGGGTCTAGGACCTCATCATTCTCCACATCATCTTCCACCTACTCTTCACCCCTGCCTTCCTTGCCGGTCTGCACACGGCAGAAAGCCACAGCAGTTGGCACCTGTGTTTCATCATCATCATCAGAGACGTGCTACGGTGGTCCTCCCATGTCCACATCCTATAACATAAGTGATTGGCCATCAGTGCACTCAATCTCTTCTACTTCTGGGGCAGGGCTAGGTGGATGGCCCACAGAAACCCCGCCAGCAGAGTCATCAAAAAGAAACTGCTGCATGACTTGGGGCTCAGACTGCTTGGCTGATTTGCAAGTGTGTGAGGTGAAAGACAGATGCCCATGGGCTGCGGGTGCCAACTCTGCGGTTTCAGCAGGAGACAATGTGAAGGAACTAGAGGCACTGTCAGCCATCCAATCTACTAACGCCTGTACTTGTTCTGGCCTCACCATTCGTACACCGGTATTCGGGCCTACAAAATGACGCTGAACGTCCTGTCACCTACGTGCACCTGAGAAAGGTGTTTCATTTGGGCGTGTAGCTGGCATAGATCGACCACGTCCTCTCCCTGCAGCAGGAGCTCCACCAGCACCAGCAGCAACACGACCAGGGCCACATCCCTTATTTGATGCTCGTCACCCACCGAACTAACAGACATATTAACTATATTAATTTCCTTGTCACATATGCAGTGCAGGTGTACTTCACACCAAAAATGGGTATATGTCACCCATCGAAATAACAGACGGATTAACTATATTAATTTCCCTGTCACGTATGCAGTGCACATGTATCTCAGACCAAAAAATGGGTATATGTTACCGGCCCAACTAACAGATTAACTATATTAATTTCCCTGTCATGTATAAAGTGCACATATGCAGTGCACATATGCAGTGCACGTGTACCTCACACCAAAAATGGGAATATGTCACCTACCCAGAAGAAATAATTATTGTAGCCACTAGGTGGCAGTATAGCACAATGATGCAGCCTCCTACTGGTGAAAACTGTACAGGAGGCCACGCAGTATCTTCTAAGCTTCCCATGCTGCTGGCAGTGAAGGAAGAGAGAACATGTCTGGTTCAAATTCTTGCCCTCCCTGCTGTCAGAAAACTGTGGTTGCTGGAGAAAAGGACTCCTTTGCGATGCTGGGCTGATTTCTCAGGTGTGTGACAGTAGTGAGCTGTAGGAGACTGTAAGTGGGAAATAGGGGATTTGTTTATAGTAGACTGAGATATGTGTATGTGTGCTGCTCACTGCAGAGTTCTGAGTGGCATTGGGGGGACTCTGCCCTAGGTACCCCCGATGCCTCGGATTTAGGTGCACCCCCAATAGTGCCACAGCTCCAGATGCCGCCCAATGCCCCCACTTTAAATGTACCCCTAATAATGCCTCTTCTCCAGTTGCCCCCCTAATATCTCTGCTCCTGAATCACCACTCTTACCCTTCCTCAAGCAACTCTAATGGCTCTGCTTTAGGTGCACCCCCATAAATGCCCAAGCTCCAGATGCCCCCACTCTAAATTCACCGCTAATATTGCCTCTGCTCCAGGATCCCAACTAGAGACGGGCGAATTTCAAAAAAATTCGGCCGGTTCTCCAAATTTTTCGAAAAGATTTGCTTCGATCTGAATTTATTTGCGATTAATTACATTAAAAATCGCTATTTATGGGCTGCAGAGAGCCTTTATAGGGGTGCAGAACACTGTGCCTTGCAATAACACGCATAGGGAGTCTGCTGTGGTAGTGAAATAATACTGTGAGTCAGTATGACATGCATATGATCGGGGTCACTCTTAGAATTACTGCATACTTTACTTATTTTGGCAGTCACAGCTCCATAACTGACCAAATAATAGAAGTATCAACTCAGCCTTACAGGTCAATGTTAGCGTAAAAAAGCGCAGTCCTTTTACACCCTCGTTAGCTGATTCCACATAGATGTCTACAGAACCTGTTCTATTAAACACGTATACCAGAAGAGCCTCCCCCCCCCCCTCCCCGGACAGAGTGGAGAGGGTGTCAGCAGTAGGTTTGTGTTGACGTCACTGATTAATTCGTCCTTCCCTTGATCCGTCAGAAACCTACAAAAAACTGATCCTGTCTATGGAGCATACGCCTTAACTCAGTCACTATCTGCTCAATAATCCAGCAGTATTGCTAATGCCCAAAAAAAAGGACTGGATATAAAACAGATGCCATGTGAATGGAATATTTGCATGTCTCCTGTGTTTTGTACCCACTCTTGCTTTTGGCTAGCAAATAATAAGCCAGTTCTGATGGAACCATACAGGCCATGTCAGCCAGGCCGAAAGCCAAAAGAGTGGACCAGTCATGAAGTGGGGAGGGTGGGAACAGCATGAGAAGTGGCGACAGCAGCATCAGGGGAAGGCCACCAAGTGGCACAATGTCAGAGTCTGGAGTTGGCAGCATAAGGAGAAGGCCACCGAGTGGCGCAATGATCGAATCTGGAGGTGGCAGCAGCATGAGGAGACCACAGAGTGGCCCAATGACAGGGTCTTGAGGTGGCAGCAGTATGAGGAGGCCACCGAGTGGCACAATGACATAATCTTGAGGAGGCGGCAGCAGCATCAGGAGAAGGCCACAGAGTGGCACAATGACAGAGTCTGGAGTTAGCAGCATCAGGAGAAGGCTACGGAGTGGCACAATGACAGAGTTTGGAGGTGGTGGCTGTATGAGGAGTCCACCGAGTCGCTAAAATTGCCGAATCTGGAGGTGGAGGCAGCATGAGGAGAGCACAGAGTGGCACAATTACCGACTCTTGAGGTGGTGACAGCAGCAGCACCAGGAGGATACCACAGAGTGGCAAGGTGACATAGTGTGGAGATGGCACCAGCAGCATCAGGATACCAAGACTGCCAAGGTGACATAGTGTGGAGATGGAAGCAGCAGCAGCAGTATCAGAAGACCACAGAGTGGCCCAATGACAGGGTCTGGAGGTGGAAGCAGTATGAGGAGGCTACCGAGTGGCACAATGACACAGTCTGGAGTTGGCAGCATCAGGAGTAGGCCAACGAGTAGCACAATGACAGAGTCTGGAGTTGGCAGCAGTATGAAGAGGCCACCGAGTGGCACAATGACAGAGTCTGGAGGTGGAAGCAGTATGAGGAGGTCACTGAGTGGCACAATGACAGACTCCTGAGGTGGCAGCAGCATGAAGAGGCCACTGAGTGGCACAATGACAGAGTCTGGAGGTGGCAGCCATATGAGGAGGCCACCGAGTGGCACAATGACAGAGTCAGGAGGTGGCAGCAGTATGAGGAGGCCACCGAGTGGCACAATGACAGAGTTTGGAGGTGGCGGCTGTATGAGGAGTCCACCGAGTTGCTAAAATGACCGAATCTGGAGGTGGAGGCAGCATGAGGAGAGCACAGAGTGGCACAATTACCGACTCTTGAGGTGGCAACAGCAGCAGCACCAGGAGGATACCACAGAGTGGCAAGGTGACATAGTGTGGAGATGGCACCAGCAGCATCAGGATACCAAGACTGGCAAGGTGACATAGTGTGGAGATGGAAGCAGCAGCAGCAGTATCAGAAGACCACAGAGTGGCCCAATGACAGGGTCTGGAGGTGGAGCAGTATGAGGAGACTACCGAGTGGCACAATGACTCAGTCTGGAGTTGGCAGCATCAGGAGTAGACCAACGAGTAGCACAATGACAGAGTCTGGAGTTTGCAGCAGTATGAAGAGGCCACCGAGTGGCACAATGACAGAGTCTTGAGGTAGTGGCAGCAACAGCATCAGGAGAAGGCCACCGAGTGGCACAATGACAGAGTCTGGAGTTGTCAGCATCAGGAGAAGGCCACTGTGTGGCACAATGACAAAGTCTGGAGGTAGAAGCAGTATGAGCAGGCCACCGAGTGGCACAATGACAGAGTCTGGAGGTGGCAGCAGTATGAGGAGGCCACCGAGTGGCACAATGACACAGTCTGGAGTTGGCAGCATCAGGAGAAGGCCAACGAGTGGCACAATGACAGAGTCTTGAGATGGCAGCAGTATGTGGAGGCCACCGAGTGGCACAATGACAGAGTCTTGAGGTGGCAGCAGTATGTGGAGGCCACCGAGTGGCACAATGACAGAGTCTGGAGTTGGCAGCATCAGGAGAAGGCCACTGTGGGGCACAATGACAGAGTCTGGAGGTGGAAGCAGTATGAGGAGGCCACTGAGTGGCACAATGACAGAGTCTGGAGTTGGCAGCATAAGGAGAAGGCCACCGAGTGGCACAATGATCAAATCTGGAGGTGGCAGCAGCATGAGGAGACCACAGAGTGCCCGATGACAGCGTGTGAAGGTGGTGGAAGCAGCAGCATCAGGAGGAGGCCATAGTGTGGCACAATGACCGAGTGTAGAGATGGCGACAGCAGCAGCATCAGGAGGATACCAAAGAGTGGCAAGGTGACATAGTGTGGAGGTGGCAGCAGCAGCATCAGGATACCACAGAGTGGCAAGGTGACATAGTGTGGAGATAGCGGTTGTAGACAAAAAAAAAAAGAGAAGGCGCTCATAGGGTGAATATGTAAAGGATTAGTTTTCCTTTTTCGGACAAGAGGTAATGTGCTCACCTGTTAGAGTTGCACCAATTGGGTGCAACTACAATGAGAGCTGAGTAATCGTGAGGGTTGGTTGGTGCCGCCGGATCTGTCCAAAACACCCTTAGGACGGTGCCAAACCGCCGAATGGGTGAGTGTAGGAACTGTAGGTTTGGTGGACCAAGGAAGTCCACAAGAAAACGGACAGAGTAACGGGCGCAAATCCACAACCAAAGATATAGAACAAATTGGTTTATTCAGGACAACAAGTTTCGGGGTGCATGACCCCTTTATCAAGTCTACAGAAAGAAATGTATCGGTCACATACATGGAATTTTGTGAATAATAGATAAGTGTGGATAATAAAACATAGCAAGAGTAAATCTGCATACACATGTGTAAAAACGTATAAAAGAGTAGATGCGTAAATCCATATTTAAAAATGAATTAAATTAGATGGAAAAAATAATATTAAAAACATACATATTTCATTGAAGCACTTACTGATAAAAATGTATATAAATAGAGACATGGTAAAAAATGTGATAATAAAAGTGCGGTAGTCACAAGGGGATTCATTGGAGGTACATTGGACGTTGGCATTAGAATGTGCGCCCATAGCTGGCTATCTAATAAGAACGTAATGTTTTGGTGTCCCGATCATGTGGCCAAAGTGGCATAATTTTGGCCATGTGTAATGTGCATTTTTGCCCCTGGGGAGGAGTAGGAGGTGCGTTTTGGTCCTTGGGGAGGCGTGGGGGGATTATGTGAGGGGAGTACCAGATAAAGGGGGGGGACACTTTATAGGAAAGGAGTGGGGAATGTGGTAACATATAAGGTATAAAAATTGAGTACGGAAAGAGTGGCTGAGAGTATAGAGGTAAATGTATGTGTCTGTGTGTATGTATGGAATTAGCAAGGGGTAATGAATAAAAATGATGAATTTTGGGGGTGTGAGTGATAGCTGAGTCCAAGATGGTGGAGGCCAGGGTGGGATAGGTGTCAGGGGTGGGGGAGATGAGTTGGAGGGGTGGTGGCATGGAGGTTACTAACCTCGTGGAGCCGCTCGTACCACAGCACGTGGGGTGTCTGGAGCAGTCGTTTCACAAAAGGGCACGCATTGTCGGCGTCTTTTAATAGGCCGGCGTTGAATTGCAGGACACGTGGGGTGGGCGGGACTGGGGTGATGGGGCTGGTCGGAGGGCGGAGAGGGGGCCGGGGATGGCGAGAGGAGCTGGAGGTGGGTGGGTGCAGTATCAGTGACGCGGACCGGAGGGTGGGTCGGGGCGGGGCATGGTGCTGCCGGAGATGGAACGCTAATCGCATGTAGTGGGCGGAGTAGCGAGAGGGCGGGGGGGAGGAAGCGAGGCAATGGCGGTGGGCGGGTGCTGAGTAAGTGACGCTGTCTCGGGGGGCGGGGTGGAGCACTGCCGGATATTCGGCTCAGATCGTGTGTCGTGGGGACAGTGGAGCAGCCAAGAGGCTGGTCGGGGAGTGTAGAAGGGAGATGGGAAGAGTGGGTGACCGGGGGGGGGGGGGGGGGGGCTGCTAGGGACGTATCAATGTCCTGCTGAAGTAAATGAAAATGAAATGTAAATGAAATAAATTTACAAATGAATAGATGAATTCCGTCACTTGTGTCCTGCTGAAGAGGACTAAGAATTAAAAATTACAGTCATGCAAGTAAAAGTTATGGGGAAATGGTGTCAGGCCACAAGCAATCTGTCCCACTACGTAGATATTTTCTTACAAA
Source organism: Bufo gargarizans (assembly GCF_014858855.1). Classification (NCBI taxonomy): domain Eukaryota; kingdom Metazoa; phylum Chordata; class Amphibia; order Anura; family Bufonidae; genus Bufo; species Bufo gargarizans. Next base: position 125,433,786 of record NC_058085.1, read on the forward strand.
AATATGTTCTGAATCTCCCCTCCTTCCTACAAGACTCCACTCAACTAAATACACTACTCAAAGTGATCACCTGGGACCCCTCGTATAGCTGGCTCACCTTGGATGTGGTAGCCCTCTATTCCAACATCCCCCACGAAACGGGAATCGAAACAACAGGCTTCTATTTAGAGACAGACAGTCTCCTCTCCAAGACACACAAAACCTTTATCCTGGATGCAATCAACTTCATCTTAAAACACAATGTATTTTCTTTTGAGGGCACTATCTATAAACAACGGAATGGCACCGTGATGGGGACGCGCTTCGCACCAAGCTTTGCAAATTTATATATGGGCCATTTCGAGGAGGAATTTATCTACAGCGAACACCCTTGGAAGGAAAAGATAGTCTTCTACAAAAGGTACATTGACGACCTGATCCTCATATGGAAAGGAACCGCAGAAGAGGTGAATGCCTTCATTTCCCATCTCAACACAAATACGTGGAATCTCAGTCTCACATCAAACAGCTCAATTACTTCAGTCGAATACTTAGATCTAATTCTCTACCACAACAATACCACAATAATGTCCAAAACCTTCTTCAAAAAAGTAGATAGCAACAGCTACCTGGATTACAAAAGTGCACACCACAAAAAATGGAAAGACAACATCCCCTTCAGCCAGTTCAAAAGACTGAGGAGAAACTGCACCACGACGGAGGACTTCGTCTCACAGAGTCAAATCTTACGCTCAAGATTTACCAGTAAAAAATACCCCAAAGGGATTATTGATGGAGCGTTCAAACGAGCCAGCATACAAAGCCAGGAAGATTGCCTGATGAAGAACGACAAAACCAATGAACCAGAGACAACAACCAAATTCAAATCCACCTTCATCACCACGTTCAACCCAAATCACGATGTCCTGAGGAACATCCTCTCAAAACACTGGAACATCCTAAAAAACGACCCCTTTCTCAAAGAAACCATTCCAGCCAAACCCCAGATTATCTTCAGAAGGGCGAGGACATTTAAAAACATACTTGCACCCAGCAAACTGAAAAAGAAAAAACCCACAACAACAATCACCCCAGCCTTTTTCCCAGATTTGATTGGAAGCTACAAATGCAGTCATGCTCAATGCAAATGCTGCATGAGTATCGGCAACCGAACAAAAAAAATCAGAAGAAATGTCACAGGAGAAGAGTTCCAAATAAAGACCTTCATGAACTGCTCCTCCTCATTTATAGTATATCTGGCGGAATGCGAATGCGGACTGCAATATGTGGGTAGAACCATACAGACACTCAGGGAGCGCCGAAATAAACATCGGTGGAACATTGTACACGGATTCCAGAAGCATAGCGTTTCTAGACATTTCCTATCACGTCACGACAAAGACCCTGCCAAACTCCACATTACACCGATCGAATCCATCAATGACACTGCCCAGATAGATTCAGAACACTCCAAAAAAGGGAGATGTTCTGGATCTTCAAACTACAAATGCTGGAACCTTATGGCCTCAACGAGAGTCTAGAAAACAGATGTTTCTGATTCCAAAACCCGTGCCCCCCCCCTCTTTTGTCCTTGCTTTTCATTTCCCTATTCCTCCTGTTCCCTCTTTCCCTCCCCCCCTTTCCCCCCCCTGCACTTCCCATTCCCCCCCCTCCTTTCGCCTTGACATCCCACTTCAGCTCATCACCCCCATCCCACCGCAACCCCCCCCTCCCCTCCCCGGATGTAATACGCCACCACCCCCGATTCAATATACTCTTTTTTCCCCAGTCATTCAACCATCACCCCGGATTTAAATCACCCCGGATTTATTATACCTTTTTCCCAATTCATTAAACCATCAATCCATTACCACCATACACGCACATCCTATCTCCCTACAGACATATACATAAAATACACACACATACATCCCCTCACCCACGCCCCATGGCCTGAAACCATTTTCCCATAACTTTTACTTGCATATCTGCAATTTTTAATTCTTAGTCCTCCTTTCATTTACATTTCATTTTCATTTACTCCAGCAGGACATTGATACGTCCCTAGCAGCCCCCCCTTCCCCCGATCACCCACTCTTCCCATCTCCCTTCTACACTCCCCGACCAGCCTCTTGGCTGATCCACTGTCCCCACGATGCACGATCTGAGCCGAATATCCGGCAGCGCTCCGCCCTGCCCCCCGAGACAGCGTCACTTACTCAGCACCCGCCCACAGCCATTGCCTCGCTCCCTCCCCCCCGCCCTCTCGCTACTCCGCCCACTCCATGCGATTAGCGTTCGATCTCTGGCAGCACCATGCCCCGCCCCAACCCACCCTCCGGCCCGCGTCACTGATACTGCACCCACCCAGCTCCTCTCGCCATCCCTGGCCCCCTCTCCGCCCTCCGACCAGCGTCATCACTTCAGTCCCGCCCACCCCACGTGTCCTGCAATTCAACGCCGGCCTATTAAAAGACGCCGACAATGCGCGCCCTTTTGTGAAACGACTGCTCCAGACACCCCAAGTGCTGTGGTACGAGCGGCTCCACCAGGTTAGTAACCTCCATGCCACCACCCCTCCAACTCATCTCCCCCACCCCTGACACCTATCCCACACTGGCCTCCACCATCTTGGACTCGGCTATCACTCACACCCCCAAAATTCATCATTTTTATTCATTACCCCTTGCTAATTCCATACATACACACAGACACATACATTTACCTCTATACTCTCAGCCACTCTTTCCGTACTCCATTTTTATACCTTATATGTTACCACATTCCCCACTCCTTTCCTATAAAGTGTCCCCCCCCCCTTTATCTGGTACTCCCCTCACATAATCCCCCCACGCCTCCCCAAGGACCAAAACGCACCTCCTACGCCTCCCCAAGGGCAAAAATGCACATTACACATGGCCAAAATTATGCCACTTTGGCCACATGATCGGGACACCAAAACATTACGTTCTTATTAGATAGCCAGCTATGGGCGCACATTCTAATGGCAACGTCCAATGTACCTCTAATGAATCCCCTTGTGACTACCGCACTTTTATTATCACATTTTTTACCATGCCTCTATTTATATACATTTTTATCAGTAAGTGCTTCAATGAAATATGTATGTTTTAAATATTATTTTTTCCATCTAATTTAATTCATTTTTAAATATGGATTTACGCTTCTACTCTTTTATACGTTTTTTACACATGTGTATGCAGATTTACTCTCGCTACGTTTTATTATCCACACTTATCTATTATTCACAAAATTCCATGTATGTGATCAATACATTTCTTTCTGTAGACTTGATAAAGGGGTCATGCACCCCGAAATGCATTGTCCTGAATAAACCAATTTGTTCTCTAGCTTTGGTTGTGGATTTGCGCCCGTTACTCTGTCCGTTTTCTTGTGGACTTCCTTGGTCCACCAAACCTACAGTTCATAGTGTGGAGATGGAAGCAGCAGCATCCGGATACCACAGAGTGGCAAGGTGACATAGTGTAGAGATGGCAGCAGCAGCATCAGGATACCACAGGGTGGCAAGGTGACATAGTGTGAAGATGGAAGCAGCAGCATCAGGATACCACAGGGTGACAAGGTGACAAAGTGTGGAGATGGAATCAGCAGCAGCATCAGGATACCACAGAGTGGCAAGGTGACATAATGTGGAGATGAGAGCAGCATCAGGATACCACAAAATGGCAAGGTGATATAGTGTGGAGATGGCGGCAGCACCATCAGGAGACCACAAAGTGGCAAGGTGACATTGTGTGGAGATGGTAGCAGTAGCATCAGGATACCACAGAGTGGCAAGGCAACATAGTGTGTAGATGGTAGCATTAGCATCAGGATACCACAGAGTGGCAAGGTGACATAGTGTGGAGATGGTAGCAGTAGCATCAGGGTACCACACAGTGACAAGGTGACATAGTGTGGAGATGGAAGCAGCAGCATCAGGAGACCACAAAGTGGCCCAATGACAGGGTCTGGAGGTGGAAGCAGTATGAGGAGGCCAACGAGTGGCACAATGACAGAGTCCGAATTTGGCATCAGTATGAGGAGGCCACCGAGTGGCCCAATGACAGAGTGTGAATGTGATGGCAGTAGCAGCATCAGGAGAAGACCACAGAGTGGCACAATGACCAAGTCTGGAGTTGAGGACAGCAGCAGCATCAGGAGGATACCACAGAGTTGCAAGGTGACATAGTGTGGAGATGGCAGCAGCAGCATCAGCATACCACAGAGTGGCAAGGTGACATAGTGTGGAGATGGCAGCAGCAGCATCAGGATACCACAGAGTGGCAAGGTGACATAATGTGGAGATGAGAGCAGCATCAGGATACCACAGAATGGCAAGGTGATATAGTGTGGAGATGGCCGCAGCAGCATCAGTAGACCACAAAGTGGCAAGGTGACATAGGGTGGAGATGGTAGCAGCATCAGGATACCACAGAGTGGCAAGGTGACATAGTGTGGAGATGGTAGTAGTAGCATCAGTATACCACAGAGTGGCAGGGTGACATAGTGTGGAGATGGTAGCAGTAGCATCAGAGTACCACAGAGAGACATGGTGACATAGTGTGGAGATGGAAGCAGCAGCATCAGGAGGCCACAAAGGGTAAAGGTGACATAGTTTGGAGATGGCAGCAGCAGCAGCATTAGAATACAACAGAGTGGCAAGGTGACATAGTGTGGAGATGGAAGCAGCATCAGGAGACCACAGAGTGTAAAGGTGACATAGTGTGGAGATGTCAGCAGCAGCAACAGGAGACCACAAAGTGACCCGGTAACTGAGTGGGGCGGTGGGTGGCACTACCAATATCTGCTGACGAGGGTGGGTAAAACAAGGGGCACTTGGAGTCAGATATGTGGCATCAGGCGGGTGGCAGCATCAGAGTAGTAGCTGAGGCAGGTAGCCAGAAGAAACCGGTCTCTCTTTTCAAGGTTTGGGTGAGGCGGCATGGATGTTCTAATCAGTTGCATCATGCATTGGTGGGTGGAAATCCTGGCTGATCCACGCCTGATTCATCTTGACTAGTGATGAGTAGTGATGAGCGGCAGGGGTCATATTCGAATTCACTATATTTTGCTAATATTTTGTCGAATATTCATTGAATATTCGCAAATTCAAATATTCATTTAGAGTCGTGTTGATTGAGAATTTTCATAATATAGATTTTCGTAATGAGAATTTTCGTGATGCTAATTTTCGTAATGAGAATCAATGAGATCTTGAAAACTCACATCCGATGGTATATTCTAAACCCCAGGCATTACCATGGTGACGGGTTGCTGGGGAGATTTTTTTTTAAAAAGACGAATATTCTAGAAAACTAATATATTTGTTTTTTAGAATATTTGTAATATTCAAAAACAATAATATATGGCAATATAGCGAATATGCGAAAAAAAAACAAATTTAGAGCTATTTAGCTAATATAGTGCAATAATCTTCTATGTCTAATAGTTGCAATTTTTTTCTCATCTGAAGTTCAGATTGTAAAAAAATTGCAACTATTGAAAAAAAAAATAGCACTATATTAGCTAAATTGTTCTACATTCGTTTTATTTAGAATATTCGCTATATTGCTATATATTCTTGTTCTAGAATATTATGAATATTCAAAAAACAAATATATAGCACTATATCGAATATATTTGTTTTTAAGACTATTCATCTTTTTTTCCATCTGAATTCTTGATTCCTCCTTACTAGGGTTGAGCGAACCCGAACTGTAAAGTTTGGGTTCGTACCGAGCTTTAGGTTTTTCGGCACCCGGACCCGAACCCGAACATTTACGTAAAAATTTGGGTTCGGGTTCGGTGTTCGGCGCTTTCTTGGCGCTTTTTGAAAGGCTGCACAGCAGCCAATCAACAAACGTCATGCTACTTCCCTCAAAAGGCCATCACAGCCATGCCTACTATTAGCATGGCTGTGATTGGCCAACTGCAGCATGTGACCCAGCCTCTATTTAAGCTGGAGTGACGTAGCACTGCCCGTCACTCTGCTCGGATTAGTGTAGCACTCTGCAGCTGCTGTGAGGGAGAGATCAGGGAGAAATCTTATAAAGAACAGCTTTTTTACTCAGCTATCTACAGCAAATTTGTTTTGTGGGTGCAGTGCACAATTTTTTTAAGCCTGCCCTGAGCCAACTACTACTGAAAACAAACTTTTTTTACTTCAGTTTGTCAACATCAATACATAATCGGCAGCCATTTTATGTACGATAGTGCACAGGAAGTCCAGAAATACAACTTTTTTCTTACTGGGGTTAAAAAAAACTTTTTTTCATATAGTGCACATATAGGATTAGACGTGCATAAGTGAGTGTCACATTTAGGCCAGAAATACAGCTTTTTGCTTACTGGGGTGAAAAAAAACCCATCTGTTTCATATAGTGCACATCTGGGATTAGACGTGCATAAGTGAGTATCACATTTAGGCCAGAAATGCAGCTTTTTGTTTACTGGGGTTAAAAAAAACATCTGTTTCATATAGTGCACATCTAGGATTAGACGTGCATAAGTGAGTGTCACATTTAGGCCAGAAATACAGCTTTTTGCTTACTGAGGTGAAAAAACCCTCTGATATACTGCACATCTGGGATTAGACATGCATAAGTGACTGTGAAATTTAGGCCACAAATACGGCTTTGTGCTTACTGGGGTGAAAAACCCTCTGATATACTGCACATCTGGGATTAGAAGTGCATAAGTGAGTGTCACATTTGGGCCAGAAATACGGCTTTGTGCTTACTGGGGTGAAAAAAATACATCTGTTTCATATAGTGCACATCTAAGATTAGACGTGCATAAGTGAGTGTCACATTTAGGCCAGAAATACATCTTTTTGCTTACTGGGGTGAAAAAACCCTCTGATATACTGCACATCTGGGATTATACATGCATAAGTGACTGTGAAATTTAGGCCACAAATACGGCTTTGTGCTTACTGGGGTGGAAAAATACATCTGTTTCATATAGTGCACATCTGGGATTAGACGTGCACATTTAGGCAGGAAATACGGCTTTGTGCTTACTGGGGTGAAAAAACCCTCTGATATACTGCACATCTGGGATTAGACATGCATAAGTGAGTGTCACATTTAGGCCAGAAATACGGCTTTGTGCTTACTGGGGTGGAAAGAAATACATCTGTTTCATATAGTGCACATCTGGGATTAGACGTGCATAAGTGAGTGTCACATTTAGGCCAGAAATACGGCTTTGTGCTTACGGGGGTGAAAAAAAACCTCTGATATACTGCACATCTGGGATTAGACATGCATAAGTGATTCGGAAATTCAGGCCACAAATACGGCTTTTTGCTTACTGGGGTGAAAAAACCCTCTGATATACTGCACATCTAGGATTAGACATGCATAAGTGAGTGTCACATTTAGGCCATAAATACGGCTTTGTGCTTACTGGGGTGAAAAAACCCTCTGATATAGTGCACATCTTGGATTAGACGTGCATAAGTTACTGTGAAATTTAGGCCACAAATACCACTGTCATATAGAGTAAAAAAAAAAAAATTTGAGTGCAATACCCTACATCAGGGTTTTTATTGGTGGTTAATTATTTTTAACAGACTTAACCACTCTTTACTTTGCTTTGTGAATGCTAATTATGAGGCAAACATCTAATAAGGGACGCGGTCATGGTTGTGGTGGTGGTGTTGGTGGAGCCTCTGGTGCAGGGAGAGGACGTGGCCGTTCTGCCACAGCTACAAGTCCTACTGAACCTACTACCTCAGGACCCAGTAGCCGCCAGAATCTACAGCGATATTTGGTCGGGCCTAATGCCGTTCTAAGAATGGTAAGGCTTGAGCAAGTATAGGCGCTAGTTAATTGGGTGGCCAACAGTGGATCTAGCACGTTCACATTATCTCCCTCGCAGTCTTCTGCAGAAAGTGCACAGGTGGCGCCTGAAACCCATGCCCATCAGTCTGTCACATCACCCCCGTGCATATCGGGGAACCTGTCTGAGCCTCAAGTCATTAAGCAGTCTCTTATGCTGTTTGAAGACTCTGCTGGCAGGGTTTCCCAGGGCATCCACCTAGCCCTTCCCCAGAGGTGGAAGACATGGAATGCACTGATGCACAACCACTTATGTTTCCTGATGAGCACATGGGAATACCACCTCAGAACGTCTCTGATGATGAAACACAGGTGCCAAATGCTGCTTCTTTCTGCAGTATGCAGACAGAAGGAGGTCAGGGAGGAAGACTGGGTGGAAGACGATGCATGGGATGATGAGGTTCTAGACCCCACATGGAATGAAGGTCGTGCCACTGACTTTCACCGTTCGGAGGAAGAGGCAGTGGTGAGACCGAGCCAACAGCGTAGCAAAAGCGGTAGCAGGGTGCTAAAGGAAAGCAGCCGTCGCCAAAACAGTTCGCCTGCTACTGGCCACCGTCACCAGGGACCGAGCACACCAAAGGAAGCTTCAAAGAGTTCCCTGGCGTGGCACTTCTTCACGCAATGTGCTGGCAATAAAACCTGAGTGGTTTGCATGCTGTGCATCTACATGCGAGACACGGGCTGCAGTGGAGTAAACACCTTGAAAACCAAGAAAGTGCTCAGGCCCCTCCTGCTCCCTCTTCTGCTGCTGCCTCGGCCTCTTCCTCCGCCTCTGGAGGAACGTTGGCACCTGCCGCCCAGCAAACAGAGGATGTGCCACCAACAACATCACCTCCGTCACCAAGCATCTCCACCATGTCACACGGAAGCGTTCAGCTCTCCATCTCACAAACCTTTGATAGAAAGTGTAAATCCCACCTAGCCACCCTCGATCCCTGACCCTGAATGCCAGCATTTCTAAACTGCTGGCCTTTATAATGCTGTCATTCAGGCTGGTGGAGACGGACAGCTTCAAACAGCTCATGTCGCTTGCTGTGCCACAGTACGTCGTTCCCATCCGCTACTACTTCTCCAGGAGAGCTGTGCCCTCCCTGCACAACCAAGTATCGGATAAAATCAAGTGTGCACTGCACAATGCCATCTGTGGCAAGGTCCACCTAACCACATATACGTGGACCAGTAAGCACGGCCAGGGACGCTATATCTCCCTAACTGCACACTGTGTAAATTTTGACGCCGGGGGACAAGTGAAAGCACAAGGTCGAAGGCAGGGGAGGAGAAAGGGGTCACCAATGCAGCTGTGTCAGCGCCAGCACCTCAGAAGGCAGGGTTAGCATGGCCGACATGTGGAAAAGCTTTGTCACTTCGCCGCAACAACCGGCCCCAACTGCTGATATGGAGCGTGTTAACAGGAGGCAGCATTTGAACAACATGGTGGAACAGTACCTGTGCACATGCCTGAATATGTATTTAGCATGGCAGGAGGCGACATTACAGACAGACTCAGCTGCCTGTCCACAGCCAACGTGGACAAGCTCACGTTCATTAAAGTGAACCAGGCCTGGATCCCACAAGACTTGTCTGTACCTTGTGCAGAATAGACAGTTCTAACAGCCTCAACCATCCATCTGCACTTATTCCATTTTTTTTTTTATGTCCCAATATTTTGGGGGATACCCTATGTAAAAATGCAAAATAACACACATCTGTGTTGGCTACCTGTTCTTCCTTCGCCGCCGCTTCCACCTAGACCGCCACGTGAACCCAAATTTTTATTTCAAGTTCGGCCGAACCTGCCGAACCCGAACATCCGGTTATCCGCTCAACTCTACTCCTTACTTATCTTAAGCAGGGAGGAATCATGACTTCAGAGCTCTCCCCTCGCCTCCATGGGCATTAAGCTCTCCCCTTGCCTCCATGACTTATTTGCTCTTAACTTTAAACTTTTACTTCACTCTATTATCTCTCAGTTGGAGACACTGGACCTACCATATCTATCCTGGTTTAGTAGGAAGAACATGGTCATGTCCCTCCCTGGTGATGCCCATACTCACTTACCGTATTTTTCACCCTATAAGACGCAAAAATAGGGGAAATAGCAGTGCGTCTTATGGGGCGCGGGTTTACCAGCTGAGAGGGAGGAGGGTCTGGGGGCCGGCATCTGCTTTTATAATGACAGCGGGGCCCGTGCAGTGACTGTATTCTACTACACGGGCCCCGCTCACTGTATATAATCGTATCTGTGATTGTAGGCATTGTTAATGTATAGAAATTCTGGGTAATCAGCGCCTGTATTACTTACAAGCACTCGGTAGCAGAGAGGAGGGAGGAGGCAGGCCGGGATGATGGGCGCTGGCAGCGCGAATCACTACGTCACGCGCCGCCCACTTTATGAATGAAGCAGGAGGCGTGGGCGCATGGCGTAATAATGATGGGCCCCGCTGTCATTATAAAACCAGATGGGGGTCATTCACACTACAGGGACACTGTTATGGAGGTGATCTGTGGATGACACATAGCATAAGGTGCTATATAAGTGTCATCCACAGATCCCCCCATAACAGTGTAATCCACAGATCCCCATAACAGTGCCATCCAGAGACCCCAATAAGAGCCATCCAGAGATCCCCATAACAGTGTCACCCACAGATCCCCATAACAGTGTCAACCACAGATCCCCATAACAGTGTCACCCACAGATCCCCCATAACAGTGTCACCCACAGATCCCCCATAACAGTGTCCTCAACAGATCCCCCATAACAGTGTCACCCACAGATCCCCATAACAGTGTCACCCACAGATCTCCCATAACAGTGTCATCCACAGATCCCCCATAACAGTGTCACCCACCGATCCCCCATAACAGTGTCACCCACAGATCTCCCATAACAGTGTTACCCACAGATCCCCAATAACAGTGTCACCCACAGATCCCCCATAACAGTGTCACCCACAGATCCCCCATAACAGTGTCACCCACAGATCCCCCATAACAGTGTCACCCACAGATCCCCCATAACAGTGTCACCCACAGATCCCCCATAACAGTGTCACCCACAGATCCCCCAAAACAGTGTCACCCACAGATCCCCCATAACAGTGTCACCCACAGATCCCCAATAACAGTGTCACCCACAGATCCCCCATAACAGTGTCACCCACAGATCCCCAATAACAGTGTCACCCACAGATCCCCCATAACAGTGTCCTCAACAGATCCCCCATAATAGTGTCATCTACAGACCACCATTAGTTCAAAACCCACCAAAAGCACACCTTTAGGTTCAACATTTTTTTCCCCTTATTTTCCTCCTCAAAGACCTAGGTGCATCTTATGGGCAAGGTGCGTCTTATAGGGCGAAAAATACAGTATCTTATGCAGGCACTTCCTATTCCTATCCCAAGGTCATACTTCCTCTCCTTGAATGGGTGCATCCGCAGATTCATTTGGCAAGGGAAAAAGAGCCGCATCACCTTCCAAACCCTCTGTCGAAATACAGCTCCAGTTTACATAGATTCGCTCCTGTACCTCATGTATATTCCCAGGTTTAATAAGGGATTTTCTAGGAATATATGAATTTTGTTTAAGCAATTTAGCACTAGGCATCATCTAACTTGGCAATATAATAATTGTTTACATGTCATGTTTCAACAGGCAGTAGATTAGCAAATGGTAACTCATTTACCTATCAGTTACTGAAATCTTTGCATACATCGCATCTAACCCCTTTATAAGGGGTGTCCACCTTGTACAATCCCTTTTTATTCAAAGGCTTGCCCAAAGATAGATTACACAGTGTCTTGCTGCTCCATAGTGTTCAGCTGTAACCTATGGGGTGAACCATAGACCTCGTACTTGGTTTCCCTCTAGTGTCTCCACCACAGGAAAGTATTTTATGATTGCCATCAGAACCAATGGGCTGTCCATTTAATGCACGACTTCCCATGTCAGCGAGATTGAGAAATGCAATTTATAGCCGACACCGACCTCTGCTCTAGTTAAATGATGACGGTGGGAAGTGAGGGATTCCCTTTTCAAGGAGGTAGATGAGTCTAAATCCATATTAGATGGTTACCACAATGGCTTTTCTTTAATTTATTCAGATGAAAAGTAAGACTGTTAACATAACATATAGCAGAATATAGATATGCCAAAGTTAGCTTTAACACATAGGCTCCAGGCATAAATTCATTCAAGCCAAAGTGTGATTTCTAATAGGAATTTGTTTATTGAGTCTTATTACCGTCACAATTATTTATTGCATGGTTGTAACCTAGAGTGATATGAGTAGGCTATTAATGACCCTGACTCATGGTGGAAGATCTTTCTGACAGGTCTTTTTACATTAACATGTGAGAATAGTCAGCATGGTGCGGGTGGAAAACTATGGCTGTGAATGACTATTCATAATGAGACTTTTGAGTATTTTTTCACCTTACTAACACATTATGTAATGTACTGTATATCACTGGTTCCGAATGCTATCAGATGAGCTCACTGTTATGTATGTATTCTTTAGATTTTTTTTTTAACTCAGCCCCAAATAATGTTTCCTATAAAAATAGAATCTTGGTAATATAAGGCCCCTGCAGGTTTGGACTGGTCCACCAGAGCCCAGGACCAGCCTCTGACACAATAATGAACCTCATCGGTCCAAAAGAAAACAACCACATTTGGAGATGACTTTGGAACCAGTCACACCCCACCAGTCTATTTCCTATGGGATAATAAAAAATACCCTTTTCGACCTTATAGATGATATGTCTTGTGTATAATGACTTCAACAAGATTACTATGCAGTTTACAGTGGACGTGCACTAGGGCTGCAGTAAACTATTATTTTAGAAATCAAGTATTCTATCAATTATTTTTATGATTAATCGAGTATTCTACTAAGAAAAGAATGAATTAATAGACTGTTTTCCTTTATAAAAACTCATCAGACCCCCCTGCCATCAGTCCCCAACACCCTTTGTTCCCCCCTGTGTGATCAGCCCAAGTGCATCACTTCCCCCCAGTGCCATCGGCTCCACTATCCCCAGTGCCATCAGCTCCGTTCCCCCAGTGCCTTAAGCTCTCCCCCGCCCCAATGCCTTATGCTCTCCTTCCACCCCAGAACCATAAGCTCTTCACCCCCCTTGTGCCATCAGCTCTCCCCCTTGTGCCAGCAGATCTCCCTTCTTGTGCCAGCAGCTCTTCCCCCCTTGTGCCAGCAGCTCCCCCCTTGTGCCAGCAGCTCCCCGCCTTGTGCCAAGAGCTTCCACCCCTTGTGCCAGCAGCTCTCTCCCCTTATGCCAGCAGGTCTCCCCCCTTGTGCCAGAAGCTCCCCCCCTTGTGCCAGCAGCTCTCCCCCCTTGTGCCAGCAGCTCTCCCCCTTGTGCCAGCAGTTCTCCCCCTTGTGCCAGCAGCTACCCACCTTGTGCCAGCAGCTCCCCCCTTGTATCAGCAGCTCCCCCCCTTGTGACAGCAGCTCCCCACCTTGTGCCAGCAGCTCCACCCATTGTGCCAGCAGTTCCCCCCTTGTGCCAGCAGCTCTCCCTCTTGTGCCAGCAGCTCTACCCCCTTGTGCCAGAAGCTCCCCCCCTTGTGCCATCATCTGACCCCCTTGTGCCAGCAGCATTCCCCTCTTGTGCCAGCAGCTCTCCCTCTTGTGCCAGCAGCTCTCCCCTCTTCGTGCCAGCAGCTCTCCCCCTTATGCCAGCAGCTCCCCCCTTGTGCCAGCAGCTCCCCCCTTGTGCCAGCAGCTCTTCCCACTTGTGCCAGCAGCTCTCACCCCCTTGTGCCATCATCTCACCCCCTTGTGCCAGCAGCTCTCCCCCCTAGTGCCTGCAGCTCCCCCCACCTTGTGTCAGCAGCCCCCCACCCCACCCTTAGGCCAGCAGGTCTCCCCCTTGTGCCTGCAGGTCTCCCCCTTGTGCCAGCAGCTTTCACCCCCTTGTGTCAGCAGCCCCCCCCTTGTGCCAGCACTCTCCCCCTTGTGCCTGCAGGTCTCCCCCCCTTGTGCCAGTAGCTCCCCCCCTTGTGCCAGCAGCTCTTCCCACTTGTGCCAGCAGCTCTCACCCCCTTGTGCCATCATCTCACCCCCTTGTGCCAGCAGCTCTCCCACCTTGTGCCAGCAGCTCTCCCCCTTGAACCAGCAGCTCTCCCCCTTTGTGCCAGCAGCTCCCCTCTTGTGCCAGCAGCTCCCCCCTTGTGTCAGCAGCTCTCCCCCTTGTGCCAGCAGCTCTCCCCCCTTGTGCCGCAGCTCCCCCCTTTTGCCAGCAGCTCCCCCTCTTGTGCCAGCAGCTTTCCCACCCTGTGCTAGGAGCTTTCCCCCCCCTTGTGCCATCATCTCACCCCCTTGTGCCAGCAGCTCTCCCCTTTTGCCAGCAGCTCTCCCCCCTTGTGCCAGCAGCTCCCCCTCTTGTGCCAGCAGCTTTCCTGCCCTGTGCTTGGAGCTCTTCCCCCTGTGCCATCATCTCACCCCCCCTGTGCCAGCAGCTCTCCCGCCTTGTGCCAGCAGCTCTCCACCTTGTGCCAGCAGCTTCCCCCCTTGTGCCAGCAGCTCCCCCTTTGTGCCAGCATCTCCCACCCCTTATGCCAGCAGCTCCCCCTTTGTGCCAGCAGCTCTCCCCCTTGTGCCAGCAGCTCTCCCCACTTTTGCCAGCAACTCTCCCTCCTTGTGCCAGCAGCTCCCCTCTTGTGCCAGCAGCTCTCCTCTCTTGTTCCAGCAGCTTTCCCCGCCTGTGCTAGGAGATCTCCCCCTCTTGTGCCATCATCTCACCCCCCTTGTGACAGCAGCTCTCCCCCCTTGTGCCAGCAGCTCCCCCCCATTTGCCAGCAGCTCCCCCTCTTGTGCCAGCAGCTTTCCCGCCCTGTGCTAGAAGCTCTCCCCCCTTGTGCCATCATCTCACCCCCCCTTGTGCCAGCATGTCCCCCCTTTTGCCAGCAGCTCTCCCCCTTTGTGCCAGCAGCTCCCCCTCTTGTGCCAGCAGCTTTCCTGCCCTGTTCTTGGATCTCTTCCCCCTGTGCCATCATCTCACCCCCCCCCCCCGTGCCAGCAGCTCTCCCGCCTTGTGCCAGCAGCTCTCCACCTTGTGCCAGCAGCTCCCCCTTTGTGCCAGCATCTCCCACCCCTTATGCCAGCAGCTCTCCCCCTTGTGCCAGCAGCTCTCCCCCTTGTGCCAGCAGATCTCCCCACTTGTGCCAGCAACTCTCCCTCCTTGTGCCAGCAGCTCCCCTCTTGTGCCAGCAGCTCTCCCCTCTTGTTCCAGCAGCTTTCCCCGCCTGTGCTAGGAAATCTCCCCCCCTTGTGCCATCATCTCACCCCCCTTGTGCCAGCAGCTCTCCCCCTTTTGCCAGCAGCTCTCCCCCCTTGTGCCAGCAGCTCCCCCTATTGTGCCAGCAGCTTTCCCGCCCTGTGCTAGGAGCTCTTCCCCCTGTGCCATCATCTTACCCCCCCTGTGCCAGCAGCTCGCTCTCCCCCCTTGTGCCAGCAGTTCCCCCCTTGTCGCCATCATCTGACCCCCTTGTGCCAGCAGCTCTCCCCCTTGTGCCAGCAGCCTTCCTTGTGCCATAAGCTCTCCCCCCTTGTGCCAGCAGCTCTCCCCCTTGTGCCAGCAGCTCTCCCACCTTGTGCCAGCATGTCCCCCCTTGTGCCAGCAGCTCCCCATTGTGCCAGCAGCTCTCCCCCTTGTGCCAGCAGCTCTCCCTTCTTGTGCCAGCAGCTCT
Source organism: Bufo gargarizans (assembly GCF_014858855.1). Taxonomy (NCBI): domain Eukaryota; kingdom Metazoa; phylum Chordata; class Amphibia; order Anura; family Bufonidae; genus Bufo; species Bufo gargarizans. Next base: position 125,449,349 of record NC_058085.1, read on the forward strand.
ATCCCTTGTGCCAGCAGCTCTCCCCCCTTGTGCTAGCAGATTTCCCCCCTTGTGCCATCAGCTCCCCCCCTTGTGCCATCATCTGACCCCCTTGTGCCAGCAGCTCTCCCCCTTGTCCCAGCAGTTCTCCCCCTTGTACCAGCAGCTCCCCCCTTGTGCCAGCAGCTCTCCACCCTTGTGCCAGCAGCTCTCCCCCCATTGGGCCAGCAGCTATCTCCCCCTTGTGCCAGCAGCTCTCCCCCTTGTACCAGCAGCTCCCCCCTTGTGCCAACAGCTCTCCACCCTTGTGCCAGCAGCTCTCACCCCCTTGTGCCAGCAGCTCATCTCACTTGTGCCAGCAGCTTTCCCTCCTTGTGCCAGGACCTTTCCCCCCCCTTGTGTCAGCAGCCCCCCTCCCTTGTGCCAGCAGCTCTCCCCCATTGTGCCAGCAGCTCTCCCCTTGTGTCTGCAGGTCTCCCCCTTGTGCCAGCAGATCCCCCCCATGTGCTAGGAGTTCTCCCCCCCTTGTGCCATCATCTCAACCCCTTGTGCCAGCAGCTCTTCCCCCTTGTGCCAGCAGCTCCCCCTTGTGTTAGCAGCTCTCCCCCTCTTGCGCCAGCATCTCTCCCCCATTGTGCCAGCAGCTCTCCCCCATTGTGCCAGCATTTCTCCCCCCCTTGTGCCAGCAGCTCCCCTTTGTGTCAGCATCTCTCCCCCCTTGTGAAATCATCTCCCCCCCCCCTGCTCCCCCTGACACCTGGAGTGCACAGCGTCATTGGTTGCTATGACGCTGTGCATTCCGGGCGGCCCTGACTTAGTCGCACCAACTTACTTTTCCAGCAGGGGCACTTCCGACACTCCATTGATCCGTACTGCTCTGCGTCTGACGTCACAACGCGCGTCAGGTCACGGCATGCGTACGTCAGAAGGTCAGTGCAGCGCGGGACTATGGATGTGCTATAGAGTGTCTGGAGGCCCCCTGCTGGAAAGGTGAGTATTGCAGGCTAGCGGGAGACCACAGAGCGGGAGTAATAGCAAGCTCTTCACGCCCGCTCCATGGTCACGTGACACAAACGAATCTTCGATGCAAAAAATTTGCATTAAGGATTTTTTGTGTTAAATTACTCAATTTAATCGAGTAATCGTTTCAGCCCTAACGTGCACATGTTCTCCATAGACCAGTAGTGTAACTTCAGAGTATCTCCACTGGTGGGTTAAAGACAGGGGCGGGCCTGGCTATAGACTCCATAGGGAAATTTACCGGTTGGCAGATGCTCTGGGGGTCACCCAACCGTCTTTACTGCCGTCGGCTGGGTATATAAGGATCTGATACTCACAGCATTAATTAATGCTAGGAGCATCAGGCACTAATGCCTTTGGCCAGCGCCCACAGGTGATCTCCTGAATTCATATGTATCACTGTCCTGAGGACAGTGATATAGTAGAATACTGTGACACTGGTGGCAGTATTTTATGCTGCACTGTGGTGTTTAGTTCTGCTGGAGCAATATTTTGTGCTGCACTAAGATACTGCTGACAACTGCCTACTTTTGTTGCCTCTCCTTCTGCCAATCTGGATCCGCCTTAGACATCGGGCCACTTTTTTTCCAGGGCCATTTTAAGTTTCTAGTCTGCCCTTGATCAAAAGAACCCTACTCTGCCTCTTGACCATAGTATATGAAATCATTCAGATGATACTTAAAAACTGAGATGAAAATAAAATCTTCAATCTTCATTTGGCTTCATGTAAAAATACATGTCCACATGGAAAGCGGTAACTCAACCAATGTGTTTCGATCTAACAGATCTTCATCATGGTATGCCTGCATGTAACTCATACCATGACTAAGATCTGTTAGATCGAAATGTGTTGGTTGTGTTACCGCTTTCCACATGGAGATGTACTTTTTACATGAAGCTAAATAAAGATTGCAGATTTCAGTGCTGAACATCTTTTCCTTTTTTCTCCTGGATTGCTTAAGGACTGGACCAGGTCCTTGCACGAGAGATTATACTGGTAGTGGTGGCTTGACTCCTGATTCACACAGTATGCTTCTCTAGGTCCCTATTTTAGTAAATCCCCAGGAAAGAGGGGACCAAGGAAATTATCCATTCTCTAACACTGGTCCCTGAGGAATTGTTACCCTGAATGGAATATAAATCTGTATTCTTATCCACAATTACCCACAATTATGAATAAATTACCAATTTTCCTTATTGGGACAGCTTATGAATACCAGTATTTAATGAGGTCTGTCCATGTGATAACAGTCCTTTAATACAGAAAATTTCTCTCCATACAATATTTATGATTTGTTTACTCGTCATCAGCACAATCATACAGATGAATACCATTCAGTATATTTCATATTACATTTATTACACATGGATGAAAAAAATCAATTACAGGATTTTATATACACTACAAGAAAATGTAGACTAGCACATTCATATTCATAGTCACAGGTGCATATCCATCAAGCAAACATGGTTGATAAAAAAAAAAAGACTGCATAACATTTCACATACAAACAATAGAACTGAGAAATGGGGATCATTCAAAATTAAAGTGGTATTAGACCTACTATGAATGGAAAAATAGAAGCTTTTTGCGCACATTTTTGATCAAACATGTGTCGGGCCCATCTACCAGGCGTCAAGGTGGCTTCCGCAGATGGGTACCTAACACTAATATACCGCCTCTCTTGGACTTACCTAAGACTACATTTCAGGGCAGTGTAAGAACCGGCTACATTTATAGGTCAGAAGCCCCAGGCAGATGGGTGATGCTCAGTCTAAAAGAGGCGCTACCCTCAGTATATACTACAAGAAAATTTAGACTAGCACATTCATATACATAGTCACAGGTGCATATCCATCAAGCAAACATGATTTCATATACAGATATATTTACATAAATGAATAGTCAATGCTGGAGATATTAAAAATAATGTGTCATCAGAAAATTACCTATTGTTTAAATCAAGTTTTTGATGTCAAACATATTTTTAAATAATTTTTAGTGAAGTTTCTTTAACTTTGCATGTCACAATCTAAATTTTAAAAAAATGTATATAATCCTGCAATTTTGAAAACAGATTTCCTGTTCCGCACAGGTAACTTTTCAGTAGCTAACTCATTATCACCACCATCTGAATTACAATGACAAGTAACACTTTTATATGGATCAGGGTACTTTCACACTTGCGGCAGGACGGATCCGACACGCTGTTCACCATGTCGGATCCGTCCTTTCGCTATTTTGCCGTGCCGCCGGACCGCCGCTCCGTCTCCATTGACTATAATGGGGACGGGGGTGGAGCTCCGGCGCAGCACGGCGAAAGCCGGACATGCAGGACTTTTTAGTCCGGCGGCTTTCGCCGTGCTGCGCCGGAGCTCCACCCCCGTCCCCATTATATTCAATGGGGACAGAGCGGCCGTCCGGCGGCACGGCGAAATAGCGTCAGGGCAGATTCGACATGGTGAACAGCCTGTCGGATCCGTACTGCCGCAAGTGTGGAAGTAGCCTAACACAGGATCCAGCATTGACAGTTGTAGATATCACTGCTTATCAGCTCCCTTCTGACCTCTATGCAGTTCACAGAGCATACCTAGAATACTCTCCCACAGAGGTCAATGAGGCCCTCTCTTGTCCATTGTGTCTATGGCCCATGTAGCTGCTCTCAAAAGATAGGAAAATATTAACATATTTTAGGACCAGTGTGGAAACTGTATGATAAATTTTTATTTATTTATTTATTTAGATAGTGACATGGAAATTTGAAATAAATTCACCAACACTTGTAAAAAAAATGCTTATTAGAAAAACATGGTAACTATAGGTAATTTCCATATGTTATATGTGCCTTTCAGAACAGATGAAAGAGATATCATCAATATTGTAACAGAGTAAAAATCTGGTAATATTAAATCACACCAATTTTGTAGAGAATCTGGAGATGCCATATTACTGCAAGTAAATACAATACCGGGTCCTGTATGGGTGAAGGGTGACCATGGCAAGACAATTCAAAAATATAGGAGCCAGGAGGAGTGATAGTGTAGTGGGACTAGTGACAAGAAGGATATATAAGAGTAAAAAAATCTAGCTTCAACCATCCTTTAAAAGAGTTCTCCATGATTTATGATATTTTTACAGGCAGCTGAGAGCTTTGTAAACTGAAAAAAACGTATTCACCGTTAAAATGTCTCACCGATCCCACCTCAACACGTGTGACCCCTGAGACCAGTGATTGGCTGTAGATATCAGGAGAATGATGAACTTGATGTAACTTGATGTCTACAGGCTCAGGGTTTCTCTTCCTTCCCTTACTTTTCAATGCCATGTGTGAAGGGCCTGGGTATCTGGCACACACTATGAGCTTATCAGCTTAGCGAGCCCCTTCTCTGTCTCTGTACAAGCCATAATGGAGGAGGAGGCTGTCTTAGCTAATGAACTGAGTCAGGCAGCCCCTATTAAGCACATCACCAACGCATGAGAGAGGAAGCTGTCTGCTGTGTCAGAATATATGTAAAAGTGACGTTTTCTTGACCATGGGATCAGCGCTGGAATTGTAACAATGTGCAACTTTTATAACTAGTACGTTTTGTTAAATAATATTTGCAAACTAACCAAATTTAACTCTTTATATCCCTAAACAACCCCTTTAACTTATTAATATACAGTATCTTTAAAGCTGGCAAAGATACAGTTATCTGATGCAGAGTTGTAAATCTCCAGCATTCACTGAGTGTAAAACTAAAATTTAAGCTGCTTCTGGTAACCACTAGGGGGAGCACATGAGTTTGCTGCATACCATTTTATTTTTGAGTATAGACAATATGCATTTAGTTTGTATGTTCCTGCTAGATGTAACAGTGGCAGCCAAATACTAACAGTGTTCTGAAAATCTTGGAAGAAATATTGTATGTAGGTTTGATTTTTTTTCCCCCCAAACATATCAATACATAACATGCATACATTTCATCTGCTGATTCATTAGGAATACCACCATATAAGTAGTGCATTTTTATGTGTTGGTGGTTTTCTATTAATTTATAAAGCTTTACAATATGTAATTAACACTTCTAAACATTTCTCGTTCACTTCCACGGAGCCTAAAGATGATGAATCTTTTCATGCTTTGATACAACTTTCCCATCTTCGAATTCTTCTGTGATTGACACAATCTTTAAACCTATCCGTGAACCTAAGTACAGAAGGGGGCAGAATTAATAATCTGAGATCGTACACTTAACACAAAATGCCTGCGGCCTGCATAAGAAGAGGAAGGCAGCCATACAGAGGCAAACTTAAAGAGCCAGGGTTCCATTACAAAATCTGTAATAGGGCCCTCACCTTCCATGTGCCTTTTACAATACTGGTATCTTCTTAGGTGGCAAAGGGGTCTTTGGGCCTACTCAAGCGCCAGGCTTTGGGTGGTACTATTATCTGTGAATCCCCTATAGCTACACTTCTGTTCTCATAGCTTAGATCAAAATGGGCTCCACCTCAGACAGTAAGGCCTGGTGTATTTTCTCCCCCTTTTTTTTTTTTACAATGCCCTACTTTTGCCTTTTGGGACCATATAAAATAATCAATTTGTGTGTCTAATGCATTTATTAAACTGAAATCAAACTATATATAAATTCTGGTCTAACGTTGCAGAAAATAATGACAGACTATTGCAGAAATAGTGAGAATAGACCACGGCACTCGTTATATGTAGTTGAATCAATTATGCTTTTTTATTTTTTATCCGTCCAGAAATTAATTGTAGAAATTGGCCAGTTTCTACAATAAATTTCTGGATGGATAAAAAATAAAAAAGCATAATTGATTCAACTACATATAACAAGTGTCGTGGTCTATTCTCACTATATTGATCATAATTACCATTGATCACTGTACTGGAGAACCGAGGAGTGCCGTCCAATTAACTAAATATTGCAGAAATAGGACTTCTACAGGTTTCTCACTGCCATTAGCAAAGTGAATGGGATGAAAAAGGACTAATCAATGTTTCTCCAGAAAACGTGGGCTGCCGCTATGGTATATATATATATATATATATATATATATATATAAAATTATATACACTCACCCAAAGAATTTAAAGAATTATTAGGAACACCATACTAATACGGTGTTGGACCCCCTTTTGCCTTCAGAACTGCCTTAATTCTACGTGGCATTGATTCAACAAGGTGCTGATAGCATTCTTTAGAAATGTTGGCCCATATTGATAGGATAGCATCTTGCAGTTGATGGAGATTTGAGGGATGCACATCCAGGGCACGAAGCTCCCGTTCCACCACATCCCAAAGATGCTCTATTGGGTTGAGATCTGGTGACTGTGGGGCCATTTTAATACAGTGAACTCATTGTCATGTTCAAGAAACCAATTTGAAATGATTCGAGCTTTGTGACATGGTGCATTATCCTGCTGGAAGTAGCCATCAGAGGATGGGTACATGGTGGTCATGAAGGGATAGACATGGTCAGAAACAATGCTCAGGTAGCCTGTGGCATTTAAACGATGGCCAATTGGCACTAAGGGGCCTAAAGTGTGCCCAGAAAATATCCCCCACACCATTACACCACCACCACCAGCCTGCACAGTGGTAACAAGGCATGATGGATGCATGTTCTCATTCTGTTTACGCCAAATTCAGACTCTACCATTTGAAGGTCTCAACAGAAATCGAGACTCATCAGACCAGGCAGCATTTTTCCAGTCTTTAACAATTTTGGTGAGCTCGTGCAAATTGTAGTTGTTCCTATTTGTAGTGGAGATGAGTGGTACTGGGTGGGGTCTTCTGCTGTTGTAGCCCACCTTACTTTCCCATTCTGACATTCAGTTTGGAGTTCAGGAGATTGGTGTTCCTAATAATTCTTTAGGTGAGTGTATACACAATTCATACACATACCATTTTTCAGACAGTAAGTTAATTTTTATGCAGATCCACTGTTGTCTATATGACTACTCTAATCGCAGTGGATTTTTATGCAGATCCACTGTTGTCTATATGACTACTCTAATCGCATTAGGAAAAGTGACTACTGCAGGTTAAAAGTAGTACAACACCCTTTAAAACAAATTATTCATATTTTTCATATCTGAATCACTCTCTGCCGGAACAGCCTGCTAGACCTCAAACTGGAGATCTGAAAGTAGCCTTAGTCGAATGAATGAATTACCAAAGTAAAGCCATTTTCACTTGCCTTTTTGTTGTTGTTGTTTAGATTCGGTGTGTGGAATGCTGTGTTAGGAAAGAAGAGAAATGTAACTGGGTTATTCCCAAAGATTAGAAGACAGGCCATCAATATAAAAATTCTGAAAATCCACTTTAAACTTGGTTATTAAGGGGAGCCGTAAAGTTAAGATAAAAATTGACAGTTTGGTAACTGGTTCAGATGATAAGTTCATGTTTAATGTTGCCTCCTGACTGCTGCCCAGTGACAAATCTAATGAGAAGGAGGGGTCAGGCATAATCGTTTTCAATATGTCTATATCTTTTTCCCGCAGATCCTTTAACAAGGATATTTTGGGGCAGACGTGAACAATGCATGCTAGGGAGAGTTCACATCTCCGTTTCATTTTCCATTCTTGTGAACCGTTTCTTTAGATGGAAAAAATAGTCCTACATGCAGTACTTTTTTCCATCTCAGACGGAAATATCTCAAACGGATGCCAAATGTGTTTTTTTACAGGATCCTGTGCTTTTTCCTGTTCCTCTGATGGATCAGAAGAATGGAAAATGAAACAGAGATGTAAATCCCCCCCCCCCCAACTTCCATTCTTGGGGCCGCTCAAATGCATGCAAATGATATCACTTGGATAGCATGCATCAGTGTTGGTATAATGTAACCATGTGAAACCTCTTGGTCTGTAGGACATTTCATATTCTGCATTTTTGCCCTTCATATCCCAACACCCTATTATTATCAAACAAGAAAAACTGATAAGAACTGTGAGCCATCAGCCCATTTTATAGACACAATAGATGCTTCTTCCTACATACATGTCGTCTTCTTGCAGGAGTCGACGATATGCAATGATTTCTATTTCCAGACGTGTTCTTACATCCATCAGAATCTTATACTCATGGTGGTGGCGCTCCAGATCATATCGTAACAGGGACAATTCAGCTTCTGCATTGTTAACCAGCTCTTGTATGTAAGCTAACTGAATCAGAAAATCCTCTTGTGTCTCTGCCAAGGTTCCTTCAAGAGCCAATTTCTACAACAGATCAAGGCAATATTTAAAGGTGAAATGCAGATTATAATTGCTACAAAATTAGTCAGAGATTATCAAAATAAATGCCCACATTTACTACATTGCTGACGCCATTTTTTGCTCCCTAAAAATTGCAAATGTGACTTTTTTCATCACTAATTTGACATAGACATAGAGGTGACCGGTGTTATGTAGGCCAGTTTTCAGTTTTCCTGTAGCGGTGTGAGATGCGCCACAATTACTAAGAGGTTCACTTATCTCTGGAGCCAAAGCTGAGCCTCTGCCATTGCTCTGCTATTCGAAGCAGCGGCGCAGTCAGAAAATCGTCAGGGCCAGGGCTAAAAGTCTAGCCCTGTCAATTTAGCGGCAGGTGGGTGCGCCTTCACCTACTGGGACACTAGAATCAATTCACTCATCTCTAGCGCAGACCCATTTCTTTATCCTGCCTCACAATATAAGAACATACTTTGTTTAATTCAGTCTGCAGATCAATCTCTAACATCTCTGTTGTGTGCCATAACTCAATGACTTCAGGTTTCAATGTGCTCAGCTGCTCAGTTCTAGACATCACTTGGTGGCTCAACTCTTCACTCTATGGAGACAAAAAGAGCATGAAAGATAATACTTCATTATCCCAGGATCTTAGGACCAATACATAACAAGCCTCTGTAAAGGCCACCATACATATATGATTTAGAGCCCAACCTACGGCCCACGGGCCTCATGCGGCCCACAGAGCCATGGTTTACGGCCCCGTCCTGCTGGACAGAAACACATCTGGTTGCGCTATCAGCTGTGTTTTTGACCAAAGCATGGACAGTGCTGGATTAAATGTCCTGTTCCTGCACTCTAGCAGGAGCGGGTCGGGTTCCCAGCTGTCAGTGACAGCTGGGGACCTGCGGAGAAGACAAAAGCAATTTATTACCGCTATTTATCTACCTTCTCCTCAGATAGGTACATTGTTCTCAATGAGCGCTATGCAGTGAATAGAGGAAGTGGCTATGTCAAATGATCGCCGGGTGTCTATGGAGAAGAGCGGAGCTGCCCAGTCTGATCAGCTCTGCCTGTATACACTGCCCATACAGGGAGCTGTTTTCCCCTGTAACCTTTGGATGCCCCAGGTACAGTGGAAATAGTGCCAAATGCCCAAAAAAAGTGCCAGGGTCCCCCTAGGTCTTTTAATGCCCTTTTGAGCAACATGTTAGGTGGCACAAATATAAATTAAAAAATAGGTAAACCTGATAAAATAAATAAATAAATACAAATAAATAAAAAAATTCCCACGCCAACCAAAGCCATCGTCATTATCACGCGTTTGCGTGAAACTATACATATTATATATCAAAGCGACCAACGCAAAATAGGCAACTCATTTTAATAATTTATTTTGGTTTCAGTTTGCATATTGAAAACATGGCTTTTAAAAAATGTTTTGCACATTTTTCCCAAATAAAACAAACAAAAAAAAGTATTCAGAAGCCCTGTGTGTCATGAAAAAAAAAAAAATTGGGGAAAATTATTTTGGTAGTCTAATAAATAAAAAAGTAATAACTATTGAACCACCACTTGCGCTAAATAATAAAAAAGTGGTAATTAAATGGTTGTCTCACTTCAGCAAGTGGCATTTATCATGTAGAGAAAGTTAATATGAGGCTCTTACTAATGTGCTGTGATTGTCCATATTGCCTCCTTTGCTGGCTTGATTCATTTTTCCATCACATTATACACTGCTTGTGTCCATGGTTACTAGGATGACGCTTTTACCTACAGTGTGCAAGCACGGCCACCAATGCTGGATTACAGGGTGGTCGTAACAATGGAAATGAGACGTATAATGCGATGGAAAAATGAATCAAGACAGCAAAGGAGGCAATATGGACAATGATAATATATTAGAAAGTGTTGTGTAATAAAGGGGTTGTCCCCCCAAAAATATGCTACAGTTTTCAAACCAGCATCTGGATCTGAATACTTTTGCAATTGCATGCAATTAAAAATGTATTATAGCTACTGAGTTATTCAATAAAATGTATTTGTTTAGTGCCACCTGCTTTTAGTTTTTTTTCTTATTTCTTTGTCCTGCTCACTGAGAAGGCCGCACATGCTCAGTTTCATCCTTCAACTGAATCTGGAGGTGTGATAGGCAGAGCATGGACACACCCTCTTAGCTGCAGCAGAAAAGACACTCCCCCTGAGCTGCCAGCTTGATATAAATCTAGCAATGAATGGGGAGATCTCTGGATCCATGTGAGCTACAGGGCTGGTTCTAGGTTTGTTAGAAAGAGAATTTCATGTACTATATTATGTCTGATTTTCATTTTTTACATTAGTCATGGGATAACCCCTTTAACTTTGTCTACATGATTAATTCAAGAGACAAACCCTTTAAGCCCTTTTCAGGCCTGGTCATTTAATAGGGTTTAACAAGGACCACTTTCCCTATAGTAAGGGAAAGTTCTTACTGGTTATTGCCGCGTGCCGTTCGCACAGATATACCTATAACTAGGGGGCAGGAGGCAGTAATAACCAATGAGTGCCATCCTCTGCAGTGGAGGAAAGCACTAATTTATGAATAGGAGGCAGGATGGAAGGAAATTTAGCCACTTAAAGGGAACCTGTCATGTGGATATTTGATTATAATCTAACTATTTATATACAATCATTAACTACTAAAAAGTACCTTAGATGTATTCACTTACTGGTGTGACAGATGGTTACCTCATAATATACACACAAAGATGCCGCATGCCGCATGGCACCTAAACCAGGTGTAGAAAATAATACCCACACCATGGCGAGTAGCAGAACCTGTGCCAGATATAGGCAACAGAAGTGGCCTATATGTGGTCATAAATGACCCCCCTAGTGTTTTTACTTGAACTCATGTATTTTGCTTAGAGAACAGTACCTGAGTCATGAACCATCTCTCCACATCTTTTTGGTTCTGTTCCATCAAGCTTTCATATTCATTTCGGATTTCTAACAAAATCTTACTCAGGTCGACTGAGGGTGCAGCATTCACTTCCACGTTGACTCTGGCTCCCACTTGGTTTTCAAGACAGTTTACCTCCTGAGGAAACACCAAACTGGTATTGTAATATATATATCAAATTTACTGTACAGCCTTCAATTGATCTTCTGCATGTCATGTATTTATATCTGTGCGTAAAGAGAAAGATCAGTTAGTACAAGTGAAGATAACAAAATAGCAATATATTCTAATAGAGAAAAGAATTTCGATTCGGCTGCTTCACTGAATTTCACAAAGACATTTGCTTTGTGATTAAATATTTAGTCACGAATCACATTTCTTTGTGAGTAGCTGGCGCAATAATGGGGAACGGTGATGGTGATGCCCCCGTCATTGAACCCCTCAAATTTGACTTTGCGGCGCATCAAATTTTTCCTTTAATTCATATTGAAGTCCACTCCGTGATCTTCAACTCACTCAACACTACCCATAGCAGTCTATGGACACAGTGGGGAGATGAAGCAGATGTAGAATGAGAGAAAGTGAGAATTAGAGACTGTGCTGCAGCTTCTAGTAAGGTTTCTAACACACACTGGTGCTCAGTACTGCTGTATAATGTCCACTATGCTGCTACTCTGAGTATAATACAGAGAGAAAAAGGAGCAGATTCACCTCTTTTCTTTGTATGATGTGTATAAGAGACATCACAGCAGCTAGTCTCCAGCTTTAGCATTGTAGTATTGTATAGTGTAGTGAGGCATAGCATTGTACAGTGTAGTACTGTGTAGTGAGGTGAGGTATAGTGTAATACTGTTTAGTGAAGTGTAGCATTGTATAGCACAGTGCATTGAGGGGTATCATTGTACAGTGTAGTACAGTGTGGTGAGGCGTAGCACTGAATAGTGTAGTACAGTGTAATGAGGTGTAGCATTGTATAGTGTAGTATAGTATAGTGTAGTGAGGTGTAGCATTGTATGGCGTACTACTATGTAGCAAAGTGTGGCATTGTATAGTTTAGTATAGTATAGTACTGTGTGGTGTGGAGTAGTATTGTACAGTGTAATATAGTGTAGTGAGGTGTTGCATTATACAGTGTAGTACTGGGTAGTGACATGTAGCATTGTGTGGTGTAGTGAGATGTTACATTGTACAGTGTAGTACTATGTAGTGAGGTGTAGCATTGTATAGTATAGTACTGAGTAGTGAGGTGTAGCATTGTGCAGTGTAGTAAGGTGTAGTGTTGTGCAGTGTGGTACTGTGTAGTGAGGTGTAGAATTGTGTAGTGCAGAGAGGCGTAGCATTGTACAGTATAGTACTGTGTAGTGAGCTATAGCATTATACAGTGTAGTATAGTGTAGTGAGGTGTAACATTGTACAGTGTAGTACAGTGTAATGAGGTGTAGCACTGAATAGTGTAGTACAGTGTAGTGAGGTGCAGCATTGTATAGTGTAGTGAAGTGTTGCATTGTACTGTGTAGAACTGTGTAGTGATATGTAGTTTAATACAGTGTGCAAGGTGTAGCTTTATACAGTGTAGTGTAGTACTGTGTTGGAAGGTGTAGCATTGTACTGTGTAGTTCTATGTAGTGAGGTGTAGCATTGTACAGTGTAGTACTGTGTAGTGAGTTGTGGCATTGTACAGTGTAGCATAGTGTAGCAAGGTGTAACATTGTACAGTGTAGTAATTTTAGTGAGGTGTAGCATTGTACAGTGTAGTACTGTTTAGTGAGGTGTAGCATTGTACAGTGTAGTACTGTGTAGTGAGGTGTAGCATTGTACAGTGTAGTACTGTGTAGTGAGGTGTAGCATTGTACAGTGTAGTATAGTGTAGCGAGGTGTAACATTGTACAGTGTAGTACGTGTAGCGAGGTGTAGCATTGTACAGTGTAGTATAGTGTAGCGAGGTGTAGCATTGCACAGTATAGTATAGTGTAGCGAGGTGTAACATTGTACAGTGTAGTACTTGTAGTGAGGTGTAGCATTGTACAGTGTAGTCCTTGTAGTGAGGTGTAGCATTGTACAGTGTAGTACTTGTAGTGAGGTGTAGCATTGTACAGTGTAGTCCTTGTAGTGAGGTGTAGCATTGTACAGTGTAGTACTTGTAGTGAGGAGTAGCATTGTACAGTGTAGTCCTTGTAGTGAGGTGTAGCATTGTACAGTGTAGTCCTTGTAGTGAGGTGTAGCATTGTACAGTGTAGTACTTGTAGTGAGGTGTAGCATTGTACAGTGTAGTCCTTGTAGTGAGGTGTAGCATTGTACAGTGTAGTACTTGTAGTGAGGTGTAGTATAGTGTAGTGATGTGTAACATTGTACAGTGTAGTGAGGTGTAACATTGTACAGTGTAGTATAGTGTAGCGAGGTGTAGCATTGTACAGTATAGTATAGTGTAGCGAGGTGTAGCATTGTACTGTATAGTTTAGTGTAGCGAGGTGTAGCATTGTACAGTGTATTCCTTGTAGTGAGGTGTAGCATTGTACAGTGTAGTACTTGTAGTGAGGTGTAGTATAGTGTAGTGAGGTGTAACATTGTACAGTGTAGTATAGTGTAGTGAGGTGTAACATTGTACAGTATAGTATAGTGTAGTGAGGTGTAACATTGTACAGTATAGTGTAGTGAGGTGTAGCATTGTACAGTGTAGTACTTGTAGTGAGGTGTAGCATTGTACAGTGTAGTCCTTGTAGTGAGGTGTAGCATTGTACAGTGTAGTATAGTGTAGTGAGGTGTAACATTGTACAGTATAGTATAGTGTAGTGAGGTGTAGCATTGTACAGTATAGTATAGTGTAGTGAGGTGTAGCATTGTACAGTGTAGTACTTGTAGTGAGGTGTAGCATTGTACAGTGTAGTCCTTGTAGTGAGGTGGAGCATTGTACAGTGTAGTCCTTGTAGTGAGGTGTAGCATTGTACAGTGTAGTCCTTGTAGTGAGGTGTAGCATTGTACAGTGTAGTACTTGTAGTGAGGTGTAGCATTGTACAGTGTAGTATAGTGTAGTGAGGTGTAACATTGTACAGTGTAGTACTTGTAGTGAGGTGTAACATTGTACAGTATAGTATAGTGTAGTGAGGTGTAACTTTGTACAGTATAGTATAGTGTAGTGAGGTGTAGCATTGTACAGTGTAGTACTTGTAGTGAGGTGTAGCATTGTACAGTGTAGTACTTGTAGTGAGGTGTAGCATTGTACAGTGTAGTCCTTGTAGTGAGGTGTAGCATTGTACAGTGTAGTCCTTGTAGTGAGGTGTAGCATTGTACAGTGTAGTACTTGTAGTGAGGTGTAACATTGTACAGTATAGTATAGTGTAGTGAGGTGTAACTTTGTACAGTATAGTATAGTGTAGTGAGGTGTAGCATTGTACAGTGTAGTACTTGTAGTGAGGTGTAGCATTGTACAGTGTAGTACTTGTAGTGAGGTGTAGCATTGTACAGTGTAGTCCTTGTAGTGAGGTGTAGCATTGTACAGTGTAGTCCTTGTAGTGAGGTGGAGCATTGTACAGTGTAGTACTTGTAGTGAGGTGTAGCATTGTACAGTGTAGTATAGTGTAGTGAGGTGTAACATTGTACAGTGTAGTACTTGTAGTGAGGTGTAACATTGTACAGTATAGTATAGTGTAGTGAGCTGTAGCATTGTACAGTGTAGTCCATGTAGTGAGGTGTAGCATTGTACAATGTAGTCCTTGTAGTGAGGTGTAACATTGTACAGTATAGTATAGTGTAGTGAGGTGTAGCATTGTACAGTGTAGTCCATGCAGTGAGGTGTAGCATTGTACAGTGTAGTCCTTGTAGTGAGGTATAGTGTAGTGAGGTGTTACATTGTACAGTATAGTATAGTGCAGTGAGGTGTAGCATTGTACTGTGTAGTACTTGTAGTGAGGTGTAGCATTGTACAGTGTAGTACTTGTAGTGAGGTGTAGCATTGTACAGTGTAGTCCTTGTAGTGAGGTGTAGCATTGTACAGTGTAGTACTTGTAGTGAGGTGTAGCATTGTACAGTGTAGTACTTGTAGTGAGGTGTAGCATTGTACAGTGTAGTATAGTGTAGTGAGGTGTAACATTGTACAGTGTAGTACTTGTAGTGAGGTGTAGCATTGTACAGTGTAGTATAGTGTAGTGAGGTGTAACATTGTACAGTGTAGTACTTGTAGTGAGGTGTAACATTGTACAGTATAGTATAGTGTAGTGAGCTGTAGCATTGTACAGTGTAGTCCATGTAGTGAGGTGTAGCATTGTACAGTGTAGTCCTTGTAGTGAGGTGTAACATTGTACAGTATAGTATAGTGTAGTGAGGTGTAGCATTGTACAGTGTAGTCCATGCAGTGAGGTGTAGCATTGTACAGTGTAGTACTTGTAGTGAGGTATAGTGTAGTGAGGTGTTACATTGTACAGTATAGTATAGTGCAGTGAGGTGTAGCATTGTACTGTGTAGTACTTGTAGTGAGGTGTAGCATTGTACAGTGTAGTACTTGTAGTGAGGTATAGTGTAGTGAGGTGTTACATTGTACAGTATAGTATAGTGCAGTGAGGTGTAGCATTGTACTGTGTAGTACTTGTAGTGAGGTGTAGCATTGTACAGTGTAGTACTTGTAGTGAGGTGTAGCATTGTACAGTGTAGTACTTGTAGTGAGGTATAGTGTAGTGAGGTGTTACATTGTACAGTATAGTATAGTGCAGTGAGGTGTAGCATTGTACTGTGTAGTACTTGTAGTGAGGTGTAGCATTGTACAGTGTAGTACTTGTAGTGAGGTGTAGCATTGTACAGTGTAGTATAGTGTACAGAAACTGTTACTCAAATAATCATAATTATCAGTCATTTTACCTCTGTATGGTTCTTCTTTAATGATTCCAGGTCATCCATGAGGAATTCAATCTGAAATTCAAGGTCACATTTTTCCAGGGTCAGTCCATCAAGACCGCTCCGTAAGGCTTGTATGTCTGCTTCTACATGATTACGTAGAATTAGTTCCATATTATATCTTGAAAAGAATTTTATTACATAATTTTAGCAAATTGTATTGGTACCAGTTTGAGCTAAATTTAAGCATTTTTTTTTAACATATTTCTGATTTCAATGCTAATCAGTAAGGGTCCAAAAACTGGGTCCCCTCACTAATTGCTAGAATGGCCTGTGCAGAGCTGTGAAAGTACTGCATTTAAATCCATTCATTCTTATGATCAAAGGGGTCCCATCAAATATGGTGTCACTTGATATAAAGTACCCAAGAAATGGGCGCTAGCAAACTGTTCTTGCTATGTATTGCTTCCTCTCTTCTGGGAGAGGAGAGGAGTGGAGGATGGGAATGGTAGTGGCTCTGGATGGAATAATTTTTCACAGTGGCAATCTTGATACCGATGCTTCCAACGGCCAAGGCAGTGTTAGCAGGGCGCACCATTTCTTCCCTCAGAGCACACCCTAATGTTGAGGCTCCTGCCTGATGGTAGTTGGGTGCTCTCTGTGTTATGGTTGGTGCCAGTGCAAGGCAAGATATGTAGGTGCTGTGGCGGGCATATGGTGCTGGTCAGTAACCAGGCCAGTTGTAAATAAACAAATCTCTTTTTACTAAAGTGCAGAATAGGAGTCGCACATCTTCCCAGATAGCAATGTATGGATATAGACCAAGATGGGGAATGTAGTACTCCTTCCCTCTGTCTCTCTAAAGTCTCTCTCCGCAGAATTTAAGGCTGGCAATTTTAATCTTGCAATGGTGACTGTAATTCCCAGCTAAGGGGTACAGGATTAAAATATGGCAGGCCAGACCATGATCAAGTGTGAAAGGTGTTTTAGCAATGTCCCCCTCACTGCAGTAAAGTCTCTATCAGCCTTAGCCAACCAACAAAAAACACAATAACCCCATAGAAAATAGGATACACATATAAAATATATGTAGTTTATTAAAACACAATACGATTACAATAAATATGACACAAAGGCACAAGGTAATGGGGGGTGGGACGCCCCATGTAGCAGGACCATCAACAACCACCCTCAAATATACCCGACTAACAGGGAAAAGGGGTCACAAACTCTGGGTATAGAGCCACATAAAAATGGGAGAGCTGTAAATTTGCCCATAAATGACCAATAAACATATGTGTGCTGCATGCATAAATGGTCAATATGGTCACACATAGGAGACTTGCCCACCTAAGGTGACATGAGTGACCATCAGGAAATCCAGATGGCCAGAAGGTGACACAAGCAAGAATTCTATGTGTAAGCAATAACACTGAAATAACAAAATAACCATGCAATAACTAACTGAGTTACGGGGATGTGGATGCTAACACAAGGGGATGTGATGGTAATAAGCAGTGATCTTTATGCTTCTATAAAAAACGCAATCAGCCAACAAACAAGAGGTTGCTCATTTGTTGGTCTAAAAGCTGGGCATGTTTACATGCGGCAATGATCAAGAATGAGTGTTTGTGGTAATGTCTGTTCCTCTGAACATCGGCCTTTGAAGTGCCTCATACTTTGTCATCTTGTTCCAGACTCTCAGTCACCTTTTATCTTTCATCTACTAGACCGGTTGTCTCCACCAGTAATGACGGGGTGTTGAGAGTAAACAGCAACATAGCAACTGATGAGCCCTGAAACATTGCATATTAGCATATTTATCACAACAGAGGTCATAGTCTCCAGTGTAAATGTTCTCCACACTAGTCCCCGACAATAAGCAGCCATATACAGGACATCTTTGGTTTGGCAAAATGCAGGAGTGTTTTTTAAGGGGTGCAGAGGTGAAAGCTACATGTTCAGGAAGCCCAAAGATTTCTCTACCACATAAACAGACATTATATATAGGTGGATACCACATGGCAGGCAGGGAAGGGATGGGTTACAAATGTTGCGTTGGGCCCCAAGAGCTTTAAGTTAAGAGATGAGGCAATATGCTAGTGCCAGCTCCTCTGGTAATACTTATTTCCATGAAGGATACATGATTATAATAATATTGAAATCCAGCATGTCTGGTGATTTCCTCCAATCCGCTGCCACTGACAGCTAGGCTGCCATCATATTCATTAGACTGTTGGCCAGTTCAGCCTAAACTGTTGCTCCACTAACCAATCTCTAATACCTTTAAAATACATCATAAATATCTTGACAGCGTTATGCCTTTCTTGTATGGTTCTTACTTGCTTAGGAGGTCATCCCCTGCAAGACGGGCATTGTCAATGTGTAGAATAGCCTGGGAATTCACAATAGTAGCCTTCAAAATCTGCAAAGGATGGCAGAAACTGAAGTTGAAAATTTCATATAAAACTGTAGAGTTTGTTTTAACCGGGACACCCTAAAACAATTACTGTTGAAATGGCTTAATGTAGCTTAAAGGGATTCGGTCACCAGGATTAACGCTATAGCGATATTTATATGTGCCCATCAGTCTCCTTGATGTGTTTAAAATGATTCCACTGTTACTGCTCTGTGTGTGTTAGATTCTTATAAAAACCGATCTCATTGATATGTAAATTACCTTGGTCAGGAGCCCAAGGGGTTGTCCAACATCTGTTGGTCCCCAGCCGTGCCCATCGATCTGGAGCCCAGCACCGCCTACCACTTAATTTATTCACTCCACTTGCCCTGACGTCATTTCTTCTCAGTGCCGTAGTCTCGTACAGGCGCAGTGGACACTGTAGTCTGCGCCCTTGTGGACTACTGGCACTGGCTTTGACGAGTCAAATGCGCATGCGTCGGCTCCATTTTCCGGTGTCAACGTGGTGCGCAGGGAGCCGGCGCATGCGCAGTTGACTCGTCGAAGTCGGTGCCAGTAGTCCGCATGGGCACAGACTACAGTGTCCACTGCGCCTGTGCGAGACTACAGCACTGAGAAGAAATTGAGTCAGGGCAAGTGGAGTGTATAAATTAAGTGGTAGGCGCACAAGGCAAATTAGTGACATTAAAGAGAACCTTTCATGGGTCCAAAGAATTATTCCTGGGCGCCGCTCCATTTGCCCGCTGTGGTCACCAGTAATTTCTCAGCATTCGGTCCAAGTAGGAGGAGACGCCAGTGTTTCTCCTTCTCCCTGACAGCAGCCAGGGAGAAGGAACGCCCAGGGTGAAACAGGGCAGACTCCGCCTAGTAAACCAATTCAGGGAAGATACCGGAGGACATAGCGGGAGAACGGAGCGGCGCCTAGGAATAATAGTAAGTGCAGTGAGGTCCCCGGGCGCCGCTCTATGCGGCCTGCTACTTAGTTCATATTCTTGGAACCTATGAAAGGTCCTCTTTAAGCTTGTTTTTTAAGAAGCTTAATGTGGCTTAATGTACAAAAAACAACTCAGATGTTAACCAATTTCCCCCAAACTTACCATTCCTACTAGACTCTCTCTATGCCAACATATTCTGAAGATTTGGGGTCATTAGATTAAACATACTAAAAGTTATTTACATTAAACTATTGTATTCCTTTTTGAAAACATTTAGCTTAATGTAAAAAGAGCTTAAGCAGGGTGCACATGGGAAGGCTTACAACAATAGAAAACACAAAAAATCCCCAGCACACCTGCCAGCTGGCCTGCAACAAAACTAATTACCCTGTCTAACAGTATACATTAAAAGCTGAGGTTTTAGTTGCACAAACCTTTGGTCAAAAATATGTAGAAGCCACACTGCCACCGTCAAGGCACCTCTGTAAAGTGTGGTCCTAGCTCTATTTATATGAGTCTCCAAATGGGAGCATATTGATTAAGTCGATAAATTAAATGCAGGTGTACCTGGAGGTAGCCTACTCCTCCTCACAAGGTGCGGGACTCATTGGAGGCCCAGCAACCACAGATGCATGCTGGGATCCCCAATGTGTCAACACATCCAAGATAAACTAAGACCTGAGCCGGAGCTAAGGCTGATCCTACGGCTAGCTTTGTGAATAATCCTTTACATTTCTAATAGCCGCTGCACAAAAGGTAATAGGGGCTATGCGAGCCTAACGTCACTCAATAAGAGAACTTACCGTAGGTTGTGCACATTTTGAAGGCAATCAATTGAGGTTTATGTACATTATGGTACATTAAGCTCTTTTTAAATTAAGTTGTTCACATTAAAAGTTTTAAGATTGGAATAAAATAGTTTAATGTGAATAACTTTTGCCATGTTTTCTCAAATGACCCAAAATCTTCAGAATATGTTGGCATAGAGAGAGTCTTGTAGTATATGAAGTTTGGGGGAAATTGGTTAACATCTGAGTTGTTTTTTGTACGTTAACCCACATTAAGCTCCCCAAAAAACAAGCTTAATGTCACTCATTTGCCTTGTGGGTAACCATGAAACTTCCAGGATAGGTTTGGGAAGCTGAGATTTTAGGTTGTGCAAAGTTTCAATGCAATTGATTGAGGTTTAGGCACATTATGGTACATTAAGCTCTTTTTACATTAAGCTAAATGTTTTCGAAAAAATTATAAAATAGTTTAATGTGAATAACTTTTGTGGTATGTTTTATCAAATGACCCAAAATATTCAGAATATGTTGGCATAGAGAGAATCTAGTGGGATGGAAAGTTTGGGGGAAATTGATTAACATCTGAGTCGTTTTTTGTACATTAAGCCACATTAAGCTACACAAAAAACAAGCTTAATGTCACTCATTTGCCTTTTGGGTAGCCAAAATCCATGAAACTTCCAGGATAGGTTTGGGAAGCTGAGATCTTAGGTTGTGCAAAGTTTCAAGGCAATTGATTGAGGTTTAGGCACATTATGGTACATTAAGCTACATTAAGCCATTTTCACATTAAATGTTTTGGGATGTCCCGTTTTAACCTAGTAGAAAGGCCAGCCGTATTCATAAGATAGGTGCTGGCCAAATACTTATTCTGACTGACAACTGTTACTCTTGATTGATTGATACACGGGTCACTGTGCCCAGTTCACAGAAGGAAGAGAGGAACAGGCCACTGCCAGACACCTCTGGCAGTAGATTATCTCCCTGAGAACAATATGATCAGGCAGTTGAAATCCAACATCTATCATTGGTGGGGAGTCAAGAGGCACCCATATACATTACATGGCCAGCCAGCCCCGCTAAAATTGGTGGGTTCAGCTGACTTAATCCCTCTTCTGCACCACCACAGGGGAAATGCATCATTACACAATTTCCATATGTGGGTCATCAGCACAATGCACAGACATTCTAGGTCCTCCAGAGAAAGAGACGCACCTGTGTAGCTGTTTTTTGCTCGGACTATTAGATGGGACACCTAAGTGGGGGGAACCTAACCCTTAGTAACTCTGAATTATCCCATAGAGACTCTGAAAAGACTCTTTAAGAATCTTTATAGATTCTGAGTGAAAATCTCAGAGTGCCAAAGGTGGTATTTCAACAGCCCCATTATTATCTCAGCTCACACTTTCACCAATTGATGTTAATTTCTGTCATGTCTATCAAACAGAAAATAAATTCATGTGCAAACCTAACATCTGACATTAACCTAATCTGCAGGGTCTATTTACCTCCTTCTGAAGTTCCTCAGTAGTTCTGAAGAAGTAGTCGAAGTTGGGTAGTTCCTTAGGAGCATTTTTTTCATACCATTCCTGTATTTTTCTTTCCAGTCGATTATTTTCTTCTTCCAATTCTGCTACTTGCTCTAAATAGTCTGCGAGCCGATTGTTTAGGTACTTCATAGTTTCTTTAGAATTTTTACTGAATAAGCCTTCATTCTTCCACCCATTTGGACTTCCAAAGCTATTTTTAAGACTGTAGCTGCCGTGTAGACTCAAAGATCTAAAAACATAATCACAAGAGTCCTGAGCTGGTCTCTTAAGCTTTGTTCCAGCATGTACACCAAATGTTCCTGAGGAGTTTCCATGGCATGGCGAGAACAAATGCCTGGAGAGATTTTTAGGTTCACCACCAAAATTATAGGTTCCTTTAAGAGACCCAGCTGAAGACCAAGCTTTCGTGCCACTGCAATTCATTGTAATGGGATAGTGAGATCCAGTTAGGTTGTTTGGGACACTTATTTTTAACGTATGGAAAGGGTAAAACTTCAAGGTATACTTCTTTTATAGGACACAATGTGGGTGGAGAGTAGAGCACTTTAATGGAAATTTTACAGGCGTCTAAGCCTATGTTAGAACTATTCCCAGCTTCATCAAAGTTTTTTTTTTACAATATAAAACCCATTGTGTGCATGTAAATGACAGGAAGGTGAACATCACATGGACCCACATACCACACCCTGTGAGACATAACTTTAAAGACTAGTTGTATTTGTCAAAAAATACACATTACTGCACACTACATCACTTAGTATACAATGCTCAAAGTTTTAGGATCTAGGTGTCTATGAAAAATTTAACAGTGCGATAAAACAAAGTTTACCTGGGTGAGGTTCACCATACAATAAATATATTATTCACTAATTATATGATGAGTGTGTTTTTGTGTATGTAGGAAGATAATATTGCACCCCAGTGCAAAATCTATCAAGAGAATCCACAATTAGCATATGCCACTGATAGTTGCTCTTTTATGTAGGAAGGACCCTATGAAATATTAAAGGGGTTGCCCAGTATGTTCACCCTTATTGGGATCTGCAACAGGGGGTTGCAGAGGTATCATTCACAACTAGGCCCTAGTGCCTGAGCCCATATGGCACTGGACAATTTAGGACCTCCCAGTATTATAAATGAAACATGGTAGTTGGGTGGCCCTGTTCCAGATTTTACATCTGGCCTAGGATGTTGAAGTTACGCCTCTTACCCTCCATTGAAACAGTGCATTTCCTTTCTCATATATCAATTCAGCAAGAGGAATGAAGCATTACGCAAAGTCCATTGAAATAAATGGGTTTCCAGTTAATGCACACAAGACTTGAGCCCTTCATAAGAAGAAGCACCCATTGCAGTGGCTCTTCATTCAGGTCAAAGGGGTATTCGGCATTCAGATGAGAAACCTGAAACAACAGTACTACATCCTAAACATGAATGTATATAATTGCTTTTTTGTCACACTGTAATCCCCCTGTCTTCCTTTCCAGTTTAGCAAGAACAGGCTTTGCCATTTGGGAGACTACAATTTGTTGCCATGCATTGCTGACATCTATTCCAGGCAGTTCTCCTCCCTATGTATTCCCCTGGAACCCTCTTGCGCAATTCATATTTTGCTGCCTCACCAGTGAGCATCTCAAGCTGTGCTGCCTGAGGAGTTTTACATAGCTATTTCCTGAGTATATGACAATGTCCTCATAAGCAGGTTACAGAGATATGCACTCCATGAGTCTGAGAAATATACATATGTGCTGCCTGCTGTACACAGCCATGTACTGTATATACTGAACAAAATATAGCTCTGCATAGTAGAGATTCTACAAACATGTTACATACAGTTGCAAGAAAAAGTATGTGAACCCTTTGGAATGATATGGATTTCTGTACACATTGTTCATAAAATGTGATCTGATCTTCATCTAAGTCACAACAATAGACAATCACAGTCTGCTTTAAAGCTAATAACACACAAAGAATTAAATGTTATCATGTTTTTATTGAACACACCATGTAAACATTCACAGTGCAGGTGGAAAAAGTATGTGAACCCCTAGACTAATGACATCTCCAAGAGCTAATTGGAGTGAGGTGTCAGCCAACTGGAGTCCAATCAATGAGATAAGATTGGAGGTGTTGGTTACAGCTGCCCTGCCCTATGAAAAACACACACCAGTTCTGGGTTTGCTTTTCACAAGAAGCATTGCCTGATGTGAATGATGCCTCGCACAAAAGAGCTCTCAGAAGGCCTACGATTAAGAATTGTTGACTTGTATTAAGCTGGAAAGGGTTACAAAAGTATCTCCAAAAGCCTTGCTGTTCATCAGTCCACGGTAAGACAAATTGTCTATAAATGGAGAAAGTTCAGCACTGCTGCTACTCTCCCTAGGAGTGGCCGTCCTGTAAAGATGACTCCAAGAGCACAGCGCACAAGAAGAATCCTAGAGTGTCAGCTAAAGACTTACAAAAGTCTCTGGCATATGCTAACATCCCTGTTAGTGAATCTACGATACGTAAAACACTAAAAAGAATGGATTTCATGGGAGGATACTACAGAGGAAGCCACTGCTGTCTAAAAAAACCCATTGCTGCACGTTTACAGTTTGCACAAGAGCACCTGGATGTTCCACAGCAGTACTGGCAAAATATTCTGTGGACAGATGAAACCAAAGTTGAGTTGTTTGGAAGAAACACACAACACTATGTGTGGAGAAAAAGAGGCACAGCACACCAACATCAAAACCTCATCCCAACGGTGTAGTATGGTGGTGGGGGCATCATGGTTTGGGGCTGCTTTGCTGCTTCAGGGCCTGGACGGATTGCTATCATGAAGGAAAAATGAATTCCCAAGTTTATCAAGACATTTTGCAGCAAAACTTAAGGCCATCTGTCCACCAGCTGAAGCTCAACAGAAGATGGGTGTTGCAACAGGACAACGACCCAAAGCATAGAAGTAAATCAACAACAGAATGGCTTAAACAGAAGAAAATACACCTTCTGGAGTGGCCCAGTCAGAGTCCTGACCTCAACCCAATTGAGCTGCTGTGGCATGACCTCAAGAAAGCGATTCACACCAGACATCCCAAGAATATTGCTGAACTGAAACAGTTCTGTAAAGAGGAATGGTCAAAAATTACATCTGATCTGCAACTACAGGAAACGTTTGGTTGAAGTTATTGCTGCCAAAGGAGGTTCAACCAGTTATTAAATCCAAGGGTTCACATACTTTTTCCACCTGCACTGTGAATGTTTACATGGTGTGTTCAATAAAAACATGGTAACATTTAATTCTTTGTGTGTTATTAGTTTAAGCAGACTGTGGTTGTCTATTGTTGTGACTTAGATGAAGATCAGATCACATTTTATGACCAATTTGTGCAGAAATCCATAGCATTCCAAAGGGTTCACATACTTTTTCTTGCAACTCTATATGCAATTTTGACTGCAAGGAAGGCTGTATCCTCACCTCCAAAGTTATGGGCAGGTCATCCACTATGTCGTCATGCTGAGATCCCAAGTAGTGAGTATAATGACCAATCCAGGAACTACTTGGAATCTGACTTTTAGCAAGGAATCAGCACCTTCCCTAAAGGCAAAAACGGTGTTTTCCCAGATGGGCAGTTTCCGTTCAAGTTAATGGTAGCTTTGCTTTCAAATTCAGTTGACTATCCATCTCCATATAAGATAGGACCAGTCATTGAAAAATATATGTAACATTCAGAGTTGAATGAGAAGATCATCAGGTTTCAGACACGATGATATGCCCTGCCACAATAAAGCCTATGAAGACCACAAGAGAACAACCCAATCTAAATTGGAAAATGGGATAATCCATTTACTGTCGGGTAAATTGCTAAATAACTTGATGGTATGAATATTAGGTGTAATTTTAACAGTAAACCTTATAATGGACATTATGGAAATTATTTCCCTAGATCAGTGGTATCAAACTCATTTTCACAGAGGGCCACATCAGCATTATGGATGCCTTCAAAGGGCCATTTGTAATTGTAAAAATGTATGTGTCTGGATACACGGCAATACTGGTCACACTACAGCTGTTGTGCCCAAGTATCACTGGTAGATGTTCGGGTTCGACGGGTTTGGCCAAACTTCACAAAAAAGTTTGAGTTTTGGACCCAAACTTGACCCCAAACCCTATTGAAGTCAATGGGGATCCGAACTTTTGAGCACTAAAATGGCTCTTATTTATTTAAATAAAATAAAATACGTAAAAATAAAATAAAAAATCTTGATCTAGAAGGACGAGGTGCATATGAAGTAGGAGGTTGAGGAGGCGGTGTATGTGGCGGTGTAGGCGGAGGAGGTAGCCTACACTGCTTTTTGGTTTAACATTTATTTATATTTTTTTAAATTAGGGTACACCCCAAAACATTGGGAAATATAACCTATGATAACCCCCTCCAGTCGTGCTAAACACATGTTCAGACAATACACTGGCTGCAGGGCAGGCCAGCACCTCCAAGGCGTAAAGGGCAAGCTAAGGCCATGTGCCCAATTTGGAGACCCAGAAGTTTGTTCGTGTAGGCGAGTGCACACATACTGCTCCACCATGTTGCACGTCCCCGTGAGGTTCACGATCCAATTGGATATTGCTCTATCAACTTTCGATGTTCTTTTCTGCGCCTGCCATGTTGATCACGGTTAGAGGCGAATCAGGGTTCCACGCTGGAAAGGGAACACGAGAAAGGGATAGCACATCCAAGGGAGATCAATGGATGAAATTTAATTGTGATTGAGCGGAAATGTGAGAGAAGCTATTAAAATGGAAGAATCTAAGGAAAGGAGGGGGCACGCGGCAATTGCCCACTCCCGACTCGGTATAGCAGGGGTATATCACACCCAAAAATTGGTGAATTTCACCCAAATGTGTAACAGAAAAATGTATGATTTTTTTTTTTACCTGTCTACTAGGTATAGCAGTGGTATATCACACCCAAAAATTGTTGAATTTTACCAGAAAATGTAACAGACAAATTAGTGAAATTACATAAAATAAAATATGTACAAATAAAGAAAAATAAACTTGATTTATGAGGTAGAGGTCCATATGGAGTAGGAGTTTGAGGAGGTGGTGGATGTAGCAGTGTAGGTGGAAGCGGCGGTGGAGGAGGACGAGGTAGCCAACACTGGTTTTAATTTTTAATTTTTTAATTTTTATTTGGGTACACTCCAAAAGAGTGTGAAATATCCAAAATACAACAATGAGCAATTGCGCTGCAGTATAACAATGGCTGGTTAAGTCCAGTATACATGTCTATTCTGCACAAGGTACGGACAAGTCCTGTGTGATCTATGCCTGGTTAATTTTAATGAACGTGAGCTTTTCCACATTGGCTCTGGACAGGCGGCTGCGCTTATCTGTGATAACGCCCCCTGCCGTGCTAAACACACGTTCAGACAATACATTGGCTGCAGGGCAGGCCAGCACCTCCACGGCGTAAAGGGCAAGCACAGGCCATGTGCCCAATTTGGAGACCCAGAAGTTGAAGGGGGTAGACCCGTCATTCAGTACATGTAGGCGTGTGCACACATACTGCTCCACCATGTTTTTCCACATTTCGGCCATGCTAACCCTGCCTTCTGAGGTGCTGGTGGTGCCCCAGCTGCGTTGGCAACCTCTTCCTCCTCCTCTGCCTTCGCCTTGTGCTGCCACTGTGCCCCACTGTCAGGTGGGAATGCCACCAGCAGCTCGTCTACCAGCATGCGCTTGAACTCGCGCATCTTACGATCACGCTCCAGTGACAGAATTAAGGACGGTATGTTGTCCTTGTAATGGGGATCCAGCAGCAAGGCCACCCAGTAATCAGCAAAAGTTAGAAGGTGGGCAACTCATGTGTGCCAGGCTGCCCAAAGGCAACGAAAAGCTGTCCTCTGTGGGAGGTGTATCGTCTGTGTCCTCTGTATCCCCCCCAGTGATGGCCATGAGCTGGTTTGGGTGCCACCCTGCTGTGAACATGGTTCCTCCTCCTCCATCTCCTTCTCCTCATCCTCCACCTCGTCATCCTCCAGAACTGTGCCCTGGCTGGACAATTGTGTACCTGGCGTTTGTGGGTGCAGGAACCCACCCTCGGAGCCACTTGGGAATGACTGGCCGTAACCCTATGAAATGACCCTTCTTCCTCCTCCTCCTCCTCCTCCTGTGCCACATTCTCTTCCATCATCGCCAGCAGCGTTTTTTCAAGGAGGCATATAAGTGGGGTAGTAACGCTGAGAACGGCGTTATTGGCACTGGCCATGTTGGTGGAGTACTCTAAACAGCGCAACAAGGAACACGGGTCTCGCATGGATGCCCAGTCATTGGTGGTGAACTGGTGCTGTTCTGCAGAGCGACTCACCCGTGCGTGCTGCAGCTGAAACTCCACTATCGCCTGCTGCTGCTCGCACAGTCTGGCCGGCATGTGCAAGGTGGAGTTCTACCTTGTAGGCACGTCACATATGAGGCGGTGAGCGGGAAGGCTGAAGTTACGCTGCAGCGCTGACAGGCGAGCAGCAGCAGGGTGAGAACGCCGAAAGCGCGCACAGACGGCAAGCACTTTATGCAGCAGCTCTGACATATCGGGGTAATTTTTAAGGAATCTCTGCACCACCAAATTCAGCAAATGCGCCAGGCAAGAGATGTGCGTCAAACAGGCTAGTCCCAGAGCTGCTATGAGATTTTGCCCATTATCGCACACCACCCGGCCGAGATTGAGGCTCACTGGCACCAACCACTCATCGGTCTGTTGTTCAAGGCCCGTCCACAGCTCCTGCACGGTGTGGGGTTTGTCTCCCAAACAGATACGTTTTAAAACTGCCTGCTGTGGTTTACCCCTGGCTGTGCTGAAGTAGGTGGTGAAGGTGTTACGCTGAATGGATTAGGAGTCGGTAGAGGATGAGGAAGCAGAGTAGGAGGAGGAAGCAACAGAAGGTAAAGAGAAGCTCCCTGCAATCCTTGGTGGTGGAAGGACATGCGCCAAACTGCTCTCCTCCTCAGGCCCAGCCGCCACTGCATTTACCCAGTGTGCTGTTATGGAGATATAACGTCTCTGACCGTGCTTACTGGTCCATGTATCTGTAGTTAGGTGGACCTTGCCACAGATGGCGTTGCGCAGTGCACACCTGATTTTGAACCCCACTTGGTTGTGCAGGGAAGGGATGGCATGCCTAGAAAAGTAGTGGCGGCTGGGCACGACGTACTGTGGAAAGCCACCGCCATAAGGCTTTTTAAACTCTAAGTCTCCACCAGACGGAATGACAGCATTTCAAAGGACAGTAATTTTGAAATGCTGGCATTCAGGGCCAGGGATCGCGGGTGGGTAGGGGGGTACTTCCTCTTCCGCTCCAGTGTTTGGGAGATGGAGAGCTGAACGCTTCCGTGGGACATTGTGGAGATGCTTTGTGACCCAGGTGTTGGTGTTGCTGGCAGATCCTCTGTTTGCGGGGTGGCAGATGGCACTGTCACTCCAGAGATGGATGAAGAGGCCGACTGCAGAAGAGGAAGCAGGAGGAATCAGAGACTTTTCTTGGTTTTTGATGTGTCTACTCTACTGCAGCTTGTGCTTTGCACTTAGATGCCTGGTCATGGAGGTTGTGCTCAGGTTGAGAATGCCTCGCTTCAGGCTCTGATTGCACAGCATGCAAACCACTTGTGTCTTGTCGTCAGCACATTGTCTGAAGAACTGCCTCGCCAGGGAACTCCTTGGAACTGCATTTGGTGTGCTTGGTCCCTTGCTGCAGTGGGAAGTAGCAGGCATACTGTCTAAAGGACGGCCGCTCCGCTTTTGCACCCTGCTCCCTATTCTGCTGTGCTGGTGGCTCTGTGCGACCACCGCCTCTTCCTCTGAACTATATAGGTCACTCGCATGACCTTGATTCCATGTGGGGTCGAGGACCTCATCGTCCTCCACATCATCTTCCACCCAGTCTTCACCCCTGCCCTCCTTGTCGGTCTGCACACTGCAGAAAGCCACAGCAGTTAGCACCTGTGTTTCGCCATCATCCGAGACGTGCTGCAGTGGTCCTCCTATGTACTCATCTTGAAACATAAGTGGTTGGGCATCGGTGCACTCAATTGTAGTGTACGGGAGAGTAATACCCCGTCACTACAGAAGGGTCACTTGGGTATTGTCGTTCCCCCTGTATTTTTGGGGAGGTTGGTATAGAATATCTTATAATGTCATGCTATGTATTTTCCTGTTACTGTGAAACGTGCATTTGCAGGCCGGCTAGGGTGTAGTTCCAGCTCTGAGTCACTAGAGGGAGCTAGGGAACCCTAGGTTATATAAGGCCCAGTCAGGAAGTAGTAGCAGGAGAGACAGACAGTGGGAGCAGAGGTCAGAGATGATCCTGTGTCTGAGTGGAAGCCAGGCTATGGGCCTGTGAGAGCAAAGCAGGCCCCAAGCCTGCCGGCTAGGAGAGGGTAGTAAAGGCCCTGTAACCGGGTTCCGGATCCAAGGAAAAGGTTCCCCTCCTGAGTCATCATCCGTTTAGCTGAAGCAGCATAAGCCAGACACCAGCCAAGACACAGATTACCACAGAGGCCGATCAGATAAGCAAGAGGTACTCAAGATAACAGAGGAGGTACTAGATAAGGACAGCTTCAAGGGTACGCCAGATAAAGGGCATTAGACCTTGGAGGGAAAGTCACGTGTAGCGGGACCAGTCAGGAATAGTGTGCAAGCCGCCTGTACTGCATCTCCTGCAATCAACACTCTGTATTATACATTGCTAAGACCGGCCATTCTGTAATTCCCAAAAACCACCTGTATTGCTACAAGAAACCAACCGTCTTTCATGGAACTGTGCTGTACCTGTGTCCATGTATTATCCTGACTGATATTCAGTAAAAGTTCCAGTTTTTGTTGGCTATCCTGTGCTTGCTTCATTCTTCCACCATACTTTACACGGCGTGTCACCGTTTAATTGACACTGGCGTCACGAACTTTTAACATCTGCCTGTTCCTGTATTTGCCCCAATTGAAGACGACAGTGGATCCCAGGTTAGTGGTCAATCTGCACTACAAAGCCCAGCATACACTACTGACCCCCTGGGACACTGCATCGCTCTTTTTGGCGTCACGAACAGGATACGCATACTTCTGAAGTGCAGAGAAGTGTGAACTGTGTGCTTTAACCATTCCACCACCGTATTACAAAGACTGTAACCTTTATTTCTAAACCTGTGGATTACAATTGTGCCTGGGAGGAATCAGAGACGCTGTACTGTGTTGCGCTACCCCCAGAGAGAAAATCGCATTTGTGGACTGTGTTTTATTGGACTTTTCATCATCCTGCTTGCTGTCAGTGAATTGCAGCATCAGGACATCTAAAATGGCCGCCGACGCCATGAGGCTTTTTACTGCGCCCTCACGATGTACAGAGGCGCGAAGATTTGGTGCCCAAACCTTCCAAGAAGAAGGAGGAGATTGTCCTGGAGCGCCACCCACCTTGAGGAGTGGCGAAGCGGCTAACTACTTTGAAGAGTTACGCCTGGGAGGCGGGGCTCAGATGGAGATAGACTGGCCCAGTGTGTGGGAGGAGTCAGAGTCGATGCAGCAACCAGGAAGAGAAGAGATGGCGTGCGCTGCAGAGAGAGAGGTTGAGACCACGTGCGAGTGGGGCGCCACTCCACCGGACTTTCCGGAGTTGGGGCCGTGGGATCCTCTAGCCTGGACGGCCACCCCCTGGGCCCAGGCCATGGACCTAAGCATCACCCGACCTGAGTCCCCACCGATCCGTCGCCGGAATGCAGAATGGCCGGCTATTATGGAGGAGTTGAGAGCCGCGGTGGCGAAAAAGAACACCAGCCGGAAGAAGCGGTTTGAGGAGATGGCTAAGTCCATACAGGGAGACTCCTTTCCGGGTAAGCCCCAGCTAGAAAGGCGCCGCAGGATCGTGGTGTCCTTTGATAAGGAAAAAGGCTATGGGTTTATCCAGGAGTTGGGGACTGGCCGGGACTTCTATGTCAACCGGCGATCGGTAAAGCGGCACTACCTCCCGGAGCATCTCCACAATCTGACTATGGGGGAGATCGTAGAATACACCCCCGCCGAAAGTCTAAGGGGCCCCTACGCCACCGCAGTGACTCGCCCGAAGGCGCCGGCTGAGAACTGGGACTCTGGGAAAGAGAGGTCAGAGCCAGTTGAGACAGAGAGAGCGCATGTGGAAAAGGCCCGGACCACCCATCTGCAGAACCAGGCCTACCTCAGCCCAGACGTTTTCTGGGAGCCCATCGTGCTGCAGGGGCTGGAGGAGCGGTATCCCCCTCCGGATGCAGTGAGACGAGAGGAGGAGAAGGAGCGGCAGGACAGCTGCCGGAGAGCAGAGGAATGTGCTGAGGCCCGGCGCCAAACCGCAGCTGCCATTGTTACCCCAGCGGCCGGACCCCCTGGACCTCCGGTAGATCCGACCACCTGCACTAAAGCGGAACTAGAGGCCCTATGAAAGAGGGTGTATTGGGTGGCGGACCTCGGTTGCGCTGGGGGCGTGCGGTGGTTTCCATTCCCGAGGACGGAGGCTGAAATAGAGGCCGTGAAAGACAAACCTCCCCCTCTAAAAATTGTCAGGGGAGACGGGTTCCAAATGTGGCCGGCCTTGCCAGAAGAATTGCTGCAGGTTCCCTATGTCGACTCGTCATCTGAGGAAGAACATGATACTCGTCTGTGAGTACTTCTGCCCTCTTGTCCATCTCCTTAATGGCCGTTTGTCCCTCCATTTGGCAGAGCTGGTGAAGCTCGCTGCCAGTTACCCACGGCCGGTGGCATCCTAGTTAAATAATGTGCCACTGTGTATCAATGCTTCCAGCTGCCTTTGTTTTGTTTGGGACATCCGGTTTGCTGCTACAATCCCAGTTGTGCCTTATTTTGCACTGTTTTTCCCTTTTTACCCCCATTTCAGGTTGAAAAGACATTTTTATGTCAGCACTATTTTAAAGGGTAAGCAGGACTTGCCAGGATAACAAGGCCCTGGTATTGTCAGAGTCCTGTATTGTCATTTTATATATGTGCTGCTGACAGTATTTAATAACCGGTTTTTTATTCAAGTATATGTGCCCAGAGATGGACTTCCTATGTGCAAGCCTCTGAGAGGTTAATTTATTATGGACTTATTTATTGTCATGGACTATCCTGGTTCTTTCAACATCCGCTGTGCCAGGTCAGCGCCCCCGTTCCACACACTATCCTGTGAAAAAGAGAACGACGCCCCTTGTCACCAGACTTCACCATTTCCAATTGGGTCTGATAAGAGTGTAATGGACATATATGTATGCATGCATGTGTCTTTCTCTATTTCAGGTCATGATTCCAGTTGGGCGGGCCCTGATGGAGTACGAGGTCGTACTCAGCTTAAAGCAGCGGGGTATGTAGTGTACGGGAGAGTAATACCCCGTCACTACAGAAGGGTCACTTGGGTATTGTCGTTCCCCCTGTATTTTTGGGGAGGTTGGTATAGAATATCTTATAATGTCATGCTATGTATTTTCCTGTTACTGTGAAACGTGCATTTGCAGGCCGGCTAGGGTGTAGTTCCAGCTCTGAGTCACTAGAGGGAGCTAGGGAACCCTAGGTTATATAAGGCCCAGTCAGGAAGTAGTAGCAGGAGAGACAGACAGTGGGAGCAGAGGTCAGAGATGATCCTGTGTCTGAGTGGAAGCCAGGCTATGGGCCTGTGAGAGCAAAGCAGGCCCCAAGCCTGCCGGCTAGGAGAGGGTAGTAAAGGCCCTGTAACCGGGTTCCGGATCCAAGGAAAAGGTTCCCCTCCTGAGTCATCATCCGTTTAGCTGAAGCAGCATAAGCCAGACACCAGCCAAGACACAGATTACCACAGAGGCCGATCAGATAAGCAAGAGGTACTCAAGATAACAGAGGAGGTACTAGATAAGGACAGCTTCAAGGGTACGCCAGATAAAGGGCATTAGACCTTGGAGGGAAAGTCACGTGTAGCGGGACCAGTCAGGAATAGTGTGCAAGCCGCCTGTACTGCATCTCCTGCAATCAACACTCTGTATTATACATTGCTAAGACCGGCCATTCTGTAATTCCCAAGAACCACCTGTATTGCTACAAGAAACCAACCGTCTTTCATGGAACTGTGCTGTACCTGTGTCCATGTATTATCCTGACTGATATTCAGTAAAAGTTCCAGTTTTTGTTGGCTATCCTGTGCTTGCTTCATTCTTCCACCATACTTTACACGGCGTGTCACCGTTTAATTGACACTGGCGTCACGAACTTTTAACATCTGCCTGTTCCTGTATTTGCCCCAATTGAAGACGACAGTGGATCCCAGGTTAGTGGTCAATCTGCACTACAAAGCCCAGCATACACTACTGACCCCCTGGGACACTGCACAATCTCTTCCACTTCTGGGGCAGGGCTAGGTGGATGGCCCTAGGAAAACCGGCTAGCAGAGTCATCAATAAGCAGAAGAGACTGCTGCATGACTTGGGGCTCAGACTGATTGGCTGATTTGCAAGGGGGTGAGGTGAAAGACTGATGGACTTCGGCTACAGGTGCCAACTCTGATCTTTCAGCGGGAGGCTGGGTCGCAGACAATGTAAAGGAACTAGAGGCACTGTCAGCAACCTATTCTACTAATGCCTGTACTAGTTCTGGCCTCACCATTCATAGAGCCGCATTAGGCCCGACCAAATACCGCTGCAGGTTCTGTCGCCTACTCGCACCCAAGGAAGGTGTTTCACTTGTGCGTGTAGCTGGCACAGATCGACCATGTCCTCTCCCTGCAACAGGAGCTCCACCAGCAGCACCACGACCTGGGCCACATCCCTTATTTGATGCTCCCCTCATATTTCTCAAATTTAAGATTTTGCCCAAAATTAGTGTTTTTTTAATAACCAAATCGAACAGCAGTATCTAACATGTGTATCTCACACTGACAGATGCAGACAAGGCTGCAAATTTAGTATTTGGCCCAAAATAGGTGTTTTTTAATAACAGAAAAGAATAACAGTATCTAACGCATGTATCTCACACTGACAGATGCAGCAAAAGCTGCCAAATTTATTTTTTGGCAGAAAATAGGTGTTTTTTTTAATAACAGAATAGAACAGCAGTATCTAATGCATGTATCCCATACTATCAGTTGCAGCAAAGGCTGCAATATTAAGTTCTTTGCCCAAAATGGGTGTTTTTTTAAACCCAGAATATTATTGCTGTATTTCAAGCGTGTATCTCACAATGACAGATGTAGACAAGGCCACAAATTTAGTATTTGGGCTATTTGGCCCAAAATGGGTGTTTTTTTTAATAACAGAATAGAACAGCAGTATCTAACGCGTGTATCTCACAATGACAGATGCAGCAAAGACTGCAATATTCAGTACTTTACCCAAAATGGGTGTTTTTTTAAACCCAGAATATTATTGCTGTATTTCAAGCTTGTATCTCACACTGACAGATGCAGACAAGGCCGCAAATTTAGTTTTTTTGCCTAAAATGGGTGTTTTTTTAAATAACAGAATAGAACACCAGTATCTAACGTGTGTATCTCACAATGACAGATGCAGCAAAGGCTGCAATATTAAGTACTTTGCCCCATATGGGTGTTTTTTTAATAACAGAATATGACAGCAGTATATAACGCTTGAATTTCACACTGACAGATGCAGCAAGTGCTATAAAATTTCGTATTTTATTGCTGTATTTCAGGCTTAAATTGCACACTGACTAATGCGGCATAGGCCCAAGATGGGGGGTATTGCCAAAAATGGGTGTTTTTTAAAACCGAGAAAATTATTGAAGTATTTCAAGCTTGTATTTAACAATGACAGATGCAGCAAACACCGCAAAATTAAGATTTTTCCCTAAATAAGTGTTTTTTTTTATAACAAAATATGACAGCAGTATATAGTGCTTGAAATTCACACTGACAGATGCAGCAAGGGCTGTAAAATTTAATATTTTGCCCAAAAAGGGTGTTTTTTTAAAACCCAGAAAATTATTGCTGTATTTCTAGCTTAAATTGCACACTGACTAATGCGGCATAGGCCCCAGATGGAGGGTATTGCTAAAAATGGGTGTTTTTTTAAAACCCAGAATTGTATTGCTGTATTTCAAGCTTGTATTTAACAATGACAGATGCAGCAAACGCCGCAAAATTAGAATTTGTCCCCAAATGGGTGGGGTTTTTTTTATAACAGAATATGACAGCAGTATATAACGCTTGAATTTCACACTGACAGATGCAGCAAGGGCTGTAAAATTTTGTATTTTGCCCAAAAAGGGTGTTTTGTTAAAACCCAGGAAATTATTGCTGTATTTCTAGCTTAAATTGCACACTGACTAATGCGGCATAGACCCCAGATGGAGGGTATTGCTAAAAATGGGTGTTTTTTAAAACCCAGAAAATTACTGCAGTATTTCAAGCTTAAATTGCACACAGACAAATGCTGCAAAGGCCACAGATGCAGGATCTTGCCAAAAATGGGTGATTTTTTTAAAACCCAGAATATAATTGCAGTATTTCAAGCTTCTGTTTGAATGTCACAAATGCACATATGCTGTGCTGGTGCACATAACTTGCATAAAATGGCCTCCACTGCCCACCTAACTAACAGATGGACAAAAGTTATTTTTCTGGGTCACTGGGCTCAGGGCAGGGTAAAAAGATTGTGCACTGCACCCACAAAACAAAATCTAGGTAGATCGCTGAGTTAACAATCTCTTCAGATTAAAGATTCTGTCCTATTCTCTCCCTCACAGCAGCAGCATCCTATCCCTACACTAATCAGAGCAGAGTGATGTGCAGCGCTATGTGACTCTAGCTTATATAGAGGTTGGGTCACATGCCACACTGGCCAATCACAGCCATGCCATTAGTAGGCATGGCTGTGATGGCTTCTAAGGACACACAAGTTAAACGCTTGTTGATTGGTTGCTCTGCAGCCTTTCAAAAAGCGCCATTAACTCGCCAAACACCGAACCCAAACCCGAACTTTTACTGAAAAGTTCGGGTCCGGGGTCCAAAAATCCGAAAGTTCGGAATGAACCCGAACTTTGCAGTTCGTGTTCGCTCATCCCTGAACACTGGGCAACTCGCACATTTGCCATGTCTGCGACATCAGAATAGCATAAAGTTCAACCTGGTCCAATTTTTGCATTTCTGGGTTTTCAGTTATGGCAAACATGTAAGTTGCACTGCAACCCCATTCATTTCTTTTGGAGCACCGCTACACTGCAGTACTGTCATACTTGGGTTTGACAGTTGCCACTTGACCAAGTTCACCCTTTAGCCAAACCCTAAATGCAACTACTTGATGAACTACCTGAGAATCCATATTACACACCTGCAGAATACATAGAGTGAGAAATGGAGTACAAGGGTGAGCAAGACATGATGAAGAGAACTTACCACAAGGAGTATAGAGTGGAATGTGCAGAAAGATAATGGCGTCTAGCGTGCCATCTGCAATGAGAGTGGACTGGGGACAGCCAGCCTGTACCTGCCCAGGGTAAAGATGGTTAAGGCACTATGGGGGTTATTTACTAACAGAAATCCATTTATGTTAAGCACATTTGTGGTGCAGATTGCAGCGCAAATATTCTTTGTGCCGCAATCTGTGACTTTTCCCCGCTCACGTTAGCTCTACAAAAGTGGGCGTAGTGTGGGTGGAAAAAAGAGGACAGACAGGCCCCTCTCATTCATGGTCTAACTCTATGCCAACAAAGGATCTGGTGTAGATTTAGAAGCGGCGGTGTACCCGCCAAAGTTATGTAGAGGCTTCTACATAACTTCGGCGGATCCACCGCTAGCGCAGGGCCTTATTAAGACCGGGGTCTAAAATGCTGGTCTTAATAAATTACCCCCTGCGTATATAAAGTACAGTGATAGTACTATAAATTAGTAGGGCGCCTGAGGCAAAATAATGGGCGCTGGCACCGTACCATGTGTACTAAGCCGGTATCTAGCAGAGCTCTGTACTAGAGGAACAGGCGCTATGAAATATGTGTAGCCATGTTTAGTGTGGGTGCAAGCACAAAGCGCCAGCTTCCAGTGAAAATGGAGAGCTGGTCCTTCTGCGCGCAGATCTCGTGAGGGCCATATAAAATCATGTGGCAGGCTGTATTTCACCTGCGGGCCTTGGGTTTGATACATGTGCCCTAGATTGACCCTAGATGTTAGCCTTTTTGAGTATCAAATAATTTTTTTAGCCCTCTACCTGTAGGTTTGAAAAGAACTACAGAAAGTTTACAACAAAAGCAATAAAGAACACTTAGGCTTTAGTTTATGTTTAGAAAGATCTTTTGTTGAAATTACATTGTGCAATGAAGTTGAACACAGATTTTATGATCATGAACCAATTCATACATCTTGGCTTGACAACATGGTCTTAATAACATGGTCTTAATATCTCAATGTGCTGGAGGAAATGACCGTCCCGCCAACTTCCTCCTTTATAATTGCTTTCACTTTGGTGGTGGTAGTGGTCGTGCTGGATCCTGTAGAAGAAAGTGAAGCTGTTAATCAACAGTTTTTTAATGAGTGCTTTGTAGTATAATGTCAATGTGTGTCCCCTGGATATGTGTAGTGGTCGCCATTAAACTTTATGTGAAGACCTGAAAGTAGAGTCACATGAATTATATATTATTGTATTAGAGTTCTTACCTGATTTGAACTCTCCACCGGCAATACTAAAAAAGAAGAATTTTGGAAAGATTATACACTGAGGCATTGTTGGATAATGTCATACAAATGAAATTTTATATATATATATATATATATATATATATATATGTATGTATGTATATATATTTCTAATACTATTGGAGGAAAGGAAAGAAAGAAAGAAAGGAAAGAAAAGAAAGAATGAAAGAAAATGTCAGACCCAAAGTACTGTAATTGTACGTAATCAAATTTAACGGGGGAATTTATCTTTAAGGTAATATTTGAAGTCTGCCCTGGAATACTTTGCAGCAAATTTATCAAGCGTCACATAGTGTTTGTTAAATTTGGTGCATCTTCAAACCTAACACTTTTGTCTAGAAATACTACTCCAGTTTTTCTATTCCACCCTGGTACTGGAGTGTGTCCACAACTTTATCTGGAGTAAAACTAATTAACATAGATAGTCTCACTTTACCACACACTTTTCAAAACTTGAGTGAGTGGAGTAAAAATTTTAAAAGTCACAACATTTTTGGGCAAAAAGATGCAAAGCCCCTAATCTGCATTATTTGAATCCAGAATTCTGAACTAGTAATAAATTCCTCCCTGTATCTCCATACAAAAAAACTCTAACCCTAAGGTAGGAAGGCTTCATAGATATTGTCCCTAATTGGCATGGATATTTTTCCTAATTGGCCTGGATAGCTAAGCAGAGACACTTAGGCACAGTATCTGCACAAATAAAGGACACTATCAAGAGCACCTCCCTACCCTAGAGTTAGGGTTCTTTTGTGTGGTCTTAAATGGTCACGCACTTTTCAAAAAACTTTGATATGTCATGCAGACATATTAAAAGTTTAGATCAGTAGGAGTCTAAGCACTGAGACCCCCACCTATCTTTGGAATGAGGGGAGAGAAGCATGCACATAATGTGCTCTCTCTCTCTCCTCGCTGTATAAGACAGGCTCCATAGAATTTTATGTGTCCATCTTTATTCTGTCCTCTGCTGCAAGGAGAGGGAGCGCAATATGTGTGCTTCTCCCCACTAATTATAGAGATCAGTGGGGGCATCAGTACTCAGACCTCCACTGATATAAACTTTTTATATGTTTCCATGACATATCAAAAGTTTTTGTAAAGTTAGTGAACCTTTAAAGCCTATTACTAGAGATTAGCAAATTTCCCAAAATTGATTTCAGGTCTGATGCAGTCGAATTGGCCATTAGATATGATTGTGTCCGAATTCGGTCTGAATCAAAAGTGCCCCAATATGACATTCTGGGGGTCTTCTAGACCTTTCAAGCTCTTAGTAATGCAAAGTGACTGTAACATATGTCAACTACCTAAAATTTAACTTTTAATCAAGAATCAGCTAAAAGATACACATATATGATCCCTCACTTGGGGATTGATAGACAAATAGAAGACATACACAGAAAAAATAGAGCCATGTTAAGGACCAGGTCAAGGAGGGCCAATCTAGTGATATGGTGGGGCCAGACACACATGGGTCACTAAATGTATCCCTGTGATGTCCCTGTGTTATTCTCAGCCCGGAGATGATCCCTGATGGTGGGAACACTCCGTCCCCGTGCCTAACCTAATTGTCCTTGGAAAGCCCTAATCTCAGAGAAAGACCCATATGGATGTCCGGATCCTGAGATATCCGCTATACAAACAAGTAATGTCCTATCGGACAATCCAGAAAGATATCTGGATGAAAAAAACAGAGTCACAACTTATACAGATGCCTAAAAAGTGGCGCTCTGAAACAGGGTCTCGACGCGTTTCCCCTCAACTATATGGTTCATCAGGAGACCAGTAACATTATGATAGGTTATGATAAACACACAATGTATAGAAAATAAGTTGCCTTGTAGATCAAATGGCAACTGGTTTTTCAAAACAGTGACCGCACCAGGACTTAATCTATATAAATGGTCAGACCAACAAAAATAAAGAAAAACCAAAATAACTGGGGCACCTCCATGCGGCACCGCACCGTCTGAATTAAAACAGAACAACTAACATCACATAGAAGGACCATTGATAATGATAAGGTACTTATCCATTCTAGTTGATCTTCAGCAGGCAGTGAAACAGCAGCATGGGGTGCTCCAGGGGGCAAAATAGATATGGCTCCATATCTATTTTGCCCCCTGGAGCACCCCATGCTGCTGTTTCACTGCCTGCTGAAGATCAACTAGAATGGATAAGTACCTTATCATTATCAATGGTCCTTCTATGTGATGTTAGTTGTTCTGTTTTAATTCAGACGGTGCGGTGCCGCATGGAGGTGCCCCAGTTATTTTGGTTTTTCTTTATTTTTGTTGGTCTGACCATTTATATAGATTAAGTCCTGGTGCGGTCACTGTTTTGAAAAACCAGTTGCCATTTGATCTACAAGGCAACTTATTTTCTATACATTGTGTGTTTATCATAACCTATCATAATGTTACTGGTCTCCTGATGAACCATATAGTTGAGGGGAAACGCGTCGAGACCCTGTTTCAGAGCGCCACTTTTTAGGCATCTGTATAAGTTGTGACTCTGTTTTTTTCATCCAGATATCTTTCTGGATTGTCCGATAGGACATTACTTGTTTGTATAGCGGATATCTCAGGACCCGGACATCCATATGGGTCTTTCTCTGAGATTAGGGCTTTCCAAGGACAATTAGGTTAGGCACGGGGACGGAGTGTTCCCACCATCAGGGATCATCTCCGGGCTGAGAATAACACAGGGACATCACAGGGATACATTTAGTGACCCATGTGTGTCTGGCCCCACCATATCACTAGATTGGCCCTCCTTGACCTGGTCCTTAACATGGCTCTATTTTTTCTGTGTATGTCTTCTATTTGTCTATCAATCCCCAAGTGAGGGATCATATATGTGTATCTTTTAGCTGATTCTTGATTAAAAGTAAATTTTAGGTAGTTGACTTCTGTGATAGTGTTCGTAATTACAACTACCAATTCAGTATTTACATAGGTTTAAAACCTGACTGTAACATATATTACTATGGGTAAACAGATGGTAGCCAGTGGTAGCAAATAGCCTGTTTAAAAAGACATTGTTGGATTTTTAAAAATTGAAAAACGGTCCAAAAATGATCCCTTTTTGGTGGAAGATGCCTTCCTTTCTGTCTTCTAAACAGTAGCTGTGATTGGCTGCCATTTTGTGCTATTCTTTGGGAAGGAATCCCCCCAAAAATGGTTTAATTGAAAACCAAAGTTTTTAGGCTACTTTCACACTAGCGTTCGGGGCTCCGCTCGTGAGTTCCGTTTGAAGGCTCTCACAAGCGGCCCCGAACGCATCCGTACTGCCCTAAT
This sequence comes from Bufo gargarizans, assembly GCF_014858855.1. Taxonomy (NCBI): domain Eukaryota; kingdom Metazoa; phylum Chordata; class Amphibia; order Anura; family Bufonidae; genus Bufo; species Bufo gargarizans. Next base: position 125,490,971 of record NC_058085.1, read on the forward strand.
GCATTCTGAGTGGATGCGGATCCGCTCAGAATGCATCAGTCTGGCAGTGTTTGGCCTCCACTCCGCTCAGCAGGCGGAAGTTCAGATGTCCGCCTGGCCGTGCGGAGGCAAACTGATCCGTCCAGACTTACAATGTAAGCCAATAGGGACGGACCCGTTTGAAGTTGACACAATATGGCTCAATTTTCACACTTTCACACTTAGATTTTTTTCTAAACTATAATGCAGACGGATCCGTTCTGAGCAGATCCCATCGTCTGCATTATAGGAGCGGATCCGTCTGTGCAGACACCAGACGGACCTGCTCTGAACGCAAGTGTGAAAGTAGCCTTAGCTAGTTTGTAACTAATTTGGTTTGTTTAGAATCGATTCGCTCATCTTTATTACATACAGTCAAAGTATACTGAGTTTCCTAGTAGAGAATGCCATCTGAACCTGAAGTGTGAAAATGTCTGGCAGTAGTGGTCAGTATTTGACCACTACTGCTTCACAAACAACCTGCTTCTTATACAGAACTATAATCACCTCTGGCTCTTTAAGTGACATGTGAGTGGCAGAAATCAAGCGACACAACCAAACTACTTATGTGATCCCCAGAACAAATCAATGAATGGCCTTCAGGATCGGAGATTCACTTGTAGAACTAGCAACAGTAAGAAGAGGTAGGACATGGACACCAACACAGACAAGGGCCAGAACAGATCCTTTTTCACTATAACCGAGCCGATAAATTAACAGGTGAAGTATAAACTAAATCAATGTATTGTAGATAATGGACACTAAGGAGAAACAAGTCTTACTTTCCACCCTCTCCCTCTAGGAGCTGATGATATGTAGCAATTTCCTGCTCCAGTCTGCTCTTGATGTCTAGCAGGGTTTTGTACTCTTGGTTTTGGCGTTCAAGATCTGAGCGGAGATCACCAAGCTGTCCTTCAATGCTGCTGATATGAGACTGTATCTGGTACAGTTGTGCAGCATAACGACCTTCTGTCTCTGCTAATGAAGATTCCAGACCGGCTTTCTGTTGTCAGAAATAAATTTAGGGTTAGATTGTAGTTTATTTTTAAAGGTTTTGTCTGGATTTGTAGAAAAATATTCTATTTTTTTTTTTCACACATAGGCTATATCTGGTATTTTAGTCAAGTCACTTTGACAGAGAAGAGCTGCCATATCAGACACAACCCATGGGCAAAAGTAGATGTGTTTTTTGAAAAAAAGGCAGATTCTGCTTTTCAACATATTAAAGGGAACCTATCTGGTATTTCTGAACTTGTCTGTTTCTGTAAATGCATGTATTCCTAGAAAATAATAATTCCATGTAATCCCTTTTACTGTTCCTCCCAGGGGCGGATTGGCCATAGACCTTACAGGGAAACTTCCCGATGGGCTGATGCCTGGGGGCCGCCTGGGTTCTCCTCATGGGCGACCAGTGGAAGTTTTTTGGATGTATTTTGTGCTGCAGGCAGTATTTTGTGATGGACTGTGGTATTTGGCTCTGTTGTGGTGGTATAATGTGCCACAATATGGTATTATTGACCCTGCCTTCCATCAATTTGGACCCAACTAAAAAACAGGGCCACTTTTAGTATTTTTTCCAGGGCCACTTTAAGTTCCCAGTCCGCCCCTGGTTCCTTCTAAAAATGTACTAATACATTATCAACTGGGTATTACTATTCTCCATTTTAATATGGGTTCCCCTTCTGTAGTCAGACACTACCACCACAATTGGACAGTTTCACAAAGGGGTGTGTCTAATTCCAGTAGGAATTCGTAGGGAACATCACAATCTAAAGCTCTAGAGAAAGATGTTATAGAATTTGTAATCGTATGATTACAACTTTTTTACTAGATCAGTCATTTCAGTAACTTCATTACTTTATGGTCCTGGCACTTGGCATTTGAGAATGTATTCGGGTCCAAGTTTATTGATATATTTTTTTAGAGAGGATGGATTTTCCTTATGCATTGTATTCAGTGTACTGCATGTAATCTAGACCACACTTCTCACTAAGTATTTTTCCATTGGCCATATACAATTACATGTATCAATTCAGGTTAGGTGGCGCTGTTAATTGGATGTCTCCACTATATGTTGACCATTATTATGGATTTGGTATGAATATGTTTAGTTTTTTTGATTTGTGTTTTTTGAATAAATATTACATTTTTAATGTTCATGGGAATTTAACCTACTCTTCTTTGTGGTATATTGATAGAATTTATATTTCATGGAACATAAGTATGTCCTATACTAAATATATAGGACTGACAGATACTTTTCACACATTGTAAATAACAGTCTTCCAGATACTTACAGTGCTGAGCAATGACTGAAGTTCAATTTCAAGTCCTTGTAGACTGCGCCTTAGTTCAGTGCTCTCAGATTTGTTGGTTTGTAATTGCTGTGTGCTGGTAACAACCTCATTCTGCAAGCTTTTAACCTAGAATGTGATTTCTAAATATCAGCAACATAACTAATGGCCACCATAGAACAGGTCTGCAAATATTCAGATGAGCATTTCAATATTGTAATGGTCATATTGGAAAATGACATGTTCATCAAGCTCAGCCTTTTGGGGCCTGGCTCTATGATCAGAGGGAGATATATTTTGCAGCAACGATCATCTTATGTACAGTATGAGTCCACATGGGATGGATGATTCAAAAATGGTGTGATGAGTTACCTGACCAAGGAACCAAGCTTCAGCTTCTCTTCTGTTTTTCTCAGCAATTTGCTCATATTGTTCCCTGAGGTCATTGAGAGTCCTGAGCAGATCAACTCCAGGAGCAGCATCCAGTTCCACATTGACAGTGCCAGCTTTTTGCTGTCTCGTCTCGCTAACTTCCTGCAAATTGAGAAAGGAAACATGTCAGCCGAAATTTCATGAACTAATGTTGGACACTGGTTAATGGAATGTTTCACGCAGGTTTCTACACCTTCCTATATCAATCTTACAATCTACATATATTTCTCAAGTGATCTAATTAACCAGTAGAAGGATGAATACAATGGTGCCAATTGGGCATGTTAAAAAATATGGTAGCCCCCCCCAAATTTAAAAGATGGTCCTGGACCATACACAATGGAAATGTATACTTGATGTTTGGTGTTGGTATTCTTAGACACCAATAAAAGCCAATGAATCCCATTGTTTGTATGAACGCTCGTTAGTGATGATCTGGCACTGTAATGCTGCCGCTGATTACCCAATGAATGAGTAACGAGTTTAAAAATAATCCTTTGCTGGCAGCATATCGTGCTGTGTAATCAGTACTTTGCTGCATGCAAACAATGATTCAGTATGGCGACAAGAGATGGCATTAGCGATTGCTCGTCCCTGTACTGAGGAGGAGATTGCTGCATGTAATAGCAGCGGTTTCCTCCTCTAGTGAGCAGGCAATTGCCGGGAGGGAATGCTTCCTTCCCAAAAATCACCTGCTACATCTGCCAATGTAATAGGACCTTCAAGGTCAACCTGTTAGGAAAAGACTATTATTTTGACAGTAACCTTGTCTATTAATAAGAAAATCAATGATACTGCGCTCTAACTTAAATAAATCGCAAGACTTAATACCCCCACCTCCTAGTTTAAAAGCACTCCACAAACTCAGTGGACTATGCGTTACTTGATGGATGAACTTCATGTAACACGAGGTGCGGTGGTTAATCCTCAGATCTTGCAAGCACAGGTCGGGTGCTAAAGAACACAGAGTCGAGTCGATGGCGCGGCTCTTGAAACCCTACAGTGGTTCGCGCTCGCACGGAGTGAGAGTGACGTCACTACTATGACTACGGAGAGTCACAGGTACCACAATACCTCTCTACTTGTTTCGGATAGATTCGCTATCCTTCGTCAGGAAAGATGGATGGCTGTTCCTGCCTGCATATTCCCCTTTCCTTATATGTGCCTGCAGTACCCTCGCTGATTTAACCCTACGAGTGCCACTTGTCTATTAATAGATAGAGAAACAAGTATTAGTGATCCAATGCCAGAATTATTATTTTTCTCAATTACCTCCTCATGGTTCTTTTTCAGGTAAATCAGTTCCTCCTTGAGACCTTCAATCTGGAGCTCCAGATCTGATCTCGTCATTGTCAGCTCATCCAAGAGACGCCTAAGTCCATGGATATCATTTTCAACGCTCTGGCGCAGGGAAAGTTCATTCTCATACCTAAAGAACAGGAAGGTAAATCATTAAATCATGCAGGTAATGTTATTATTTCATGATTATCTACAACAGGGATAAACAACTTCCAGGACTCCAGCTGTTCAGAAACTATAATTCCCAGAATCCCCCTTTCACTTCTGTGGGAGTTACAAAAACAGCCAAGCAAGTGTGCATGCTGGGAGTTGTAGTTTCACAGCAGCAAGAGTCCAGAAGGTTGCTGACCCCTGATTTACAAAAAGTGTCAATAGCTGACACATTTTATTGAAGGCCACTAAAGATGGCACAGATGTTGTTAGAGCAATCAAAAGTAATGTTATGCATGGTGTAACTTATAGTAAGATCAATGATATTATCTATTAAAACCACAATTGTCATAGGATTCTTAGATCTTTAAAGTTGGAATGAGAGGGCCAAGGAAGAAAAAACCTGACCGTAAGCAAACAAAAAGAGAGAGAGATCATCAATAAATATTCACACTCTCACTTAAGTTTGAAGTCATCAGCAGCCAGTCTGGCATTATCAATGTCCAAAATCACTTTTGAGTTGTTGATTGTTGCCACAAAAATCTAAGGACAAAAAAACACATAAAATACTGTAGCTTAAATAAATTCAAGTCAATAATGCTTCTGAACGTAAGATCAGAAAGGTCAGTTAGAGATAATGACAATAGGTAGATTACAAGAATGTAATTCATACCTTATCACGGAGCTCATCAATTGTGTTGTAGAAGCCAGCAAAGTTCTGCTCCTGAACTGTCACAGACCCCTGCTTTGAATACCAATCACGGATCTTGGCCTCTAGATCATTATTTGCTGCCTCCAAAGATCGTACTTTATCAAGGTAGTTGGAAAGACGGTCGTTTAAGTTCTGCATGGTATACTTCTCATTTCCAGAAAGTAATCTGTCCCCAGCTCCAGCTCCACCAGCGCTGAAGCTGGCACTGAAGGATGATCCTGAGCCATAGCCTGCTCCACCTCCAAATCCAGAGCCCAAGCCACGTGCTGAGCCAGCAGATGCACTGGAAATGGAGATACTTGATCCTCCATATCCACCACCATGGACACTGGCTGCTCTGTAGATCCCATCAGAAAGCCTGGAGGACACACCATTGCTCAATCTGGAGGATCCAACTTGACTGAAACTGTAGCTCATGGTGACAATGAGTGGTTTTTAGAGATGAGTATGAAGAAGGTTCCTACACAACTGTTCTTTGGAGTCAGGAGTGCAAGAATATTTGGTACATAAACCATATTTATAAGGCAGGCATGGAGTCATTTTCTGACAGGCGTCACGCCCCTTGGACTGAAGCCACATCTTACATCTATTTCTTATTGGCCAGTAAATGGTTTAAAAGAAGATCATTTACATTCTTGTTATTTTGCCTTAGGATAAACACATTTCAACTTTTCTTGTCTAATTTGTTTCAGAAACATTGCCAGAGGGGATAAATTGACGTGTTTTGTAATATATTGGCATCTTGAACTTTTTGCATTTTTTCACTTATTCCTTTATGTTACAAATAGAAATTTTTATGAATTGTTTCAGACAATGCAAAACACTAATAAAATGGCCACTAAATCAAAATATGTAAAATGACATTCAGGCTGACACCAGAGTTTCATTCCATCCTGGTACCTTGGTCACGGCCTACAAAATACATAAAAATACACACACATATACTGTAAGTAATAAAAAACTGGTAATCTAGTGTAAATTGCATAACATGTTAGCATACATGTAATGCACAATGTGAAATGGCTGTCTAACCAAGTATAATGTATGCTCAAAGGTGCATATACAGGTAAATATGTGGTGATATATCAATATGTGTGCCTAGTAGTGATGATCGAGCACCAAAGTATTCGGGTGTTCGGCCTGAACACATTGCTATATTTGTGTGCTCGACCGAGAACCCGAGTATAATGGAAGTCAATGGGGAGACAACCAGGCACCCCCTGCTCTGAAGAGGGGAGGGTGCCTGGTCCATTGGTAAAAGTGAAAGTGACAGAAACACCACCGAAATGGATCGGGAACAGCATGGGAACGGTGTCTGGATGCATCTTGGACTCCCAGGTCGCTGCTGGGAACCATGTTGTCCGAGTTGTACGCCACTTTTACAAACTGACAAAAATATGCACAAAACCCCCCAAAAAATCTATTTTACAGGAAAAATCGTTAGGAAACATTCTTTACTGTATATTCAATTGTATATAAAATGCAAGCGCTGCAAAAAAAAAAAAAAAAAAAAAAAAAAAAGCAAGAGGCACTCCAAAACAGCCTGTATATCACATAAAGGAGGGCCTCATTCACATTGTCGTACAATAGTTCAGATAGTGGGACTCCTACACTCATAAAGCCTATGCACCAAGTGAAAGGGCTGCCAAAAATTACAAGGAACCGTCACTCTAAAACACCCTTTGTTACACATAAAGGGGGGCATCATACACACCCTTGAAAAAATATGTTTGCTGACCTGCTGGTGACCCTCAAAAACATTTGAAGCAAGGGATTGCTGATCTGACCATCCAAAACATGAGGGGTGAGGGCCTGCTGCTGAACTGACCATTTAAAACATTATATGATAGTGTCTGCAGGTGAGCTGACTCTGTAAAACATTATATGCAAGTGCATGCTGTTCAGCTGAAGCTCTAAAACATTATATGCGGGTGTCTGCAGGCGAGCTGACGCTGTAAAACATTATATGCAAGTGCATGCTGTACAGCTAATGCTCTAAAACATTATATGGGAGTGCATGCTGTTCAACTAACCCTATAAAAAATTTTAGTTGAGGGCCTGCAGGTGAGCTGACCCTATAAACAAAATTTTAGTTGAGGGCCTGCAGTTTAGCTGACCCTATTAAAAAATTAGAGTGGAGGGAATATATACAATCTGGAGGAGGAGAAAACAAGATTCAACCATATACTCTTTTTTTGTGGTGGAAAAGGTGCATGGGAATACACTACAGTAGATTGAGTACATTATAAATGATAGATTGAAATTGCCTTTATGTTCATGGTCAGCTCAGCTCTCCTCTGGTGGAGTTGAGAAGTCAGGGGCAATCCAGGCCTTGTTCATTTTTATCTGAGTCAACCTGTCAGAATTGCCAGTGGACAAACAGATACGCTTATCTATTATAATGCCACCAGCAGCACTAAATACACGCTCAGAAAAAACACTGGCGGCAGGGCAGGCCAGCACCTCCAAGGCGTAGAGTGCAAGTTCATGCCACGTCTCCAGCTTGGACATCCAGTAGTTGTAAGGCACTGAGGGATCATTTAGGATGCTGACTGTCAGTATGGGATCTGCGTCTCCACTGCAGGGTGGCAGATCTCTGTCTACACACTGCAGCACTATGGGTCCCAGTACTGGCTTACCTTGTAGGAGACGCAGGTGCCCGCCAGCATACCGCTGCATCCGTCCTCTTTGCCAGGTGTCATCTGATGCACTATAGCACGTGTGCGCGCACCTCTCCCTTTCTTATAGGAGTAGGCATGGTTCCTGATTACCATCCCCACCCGGAGGCGGGACTATGTTGTATTTAAGGCAGCTTCACTCATCATGAAGTGCCCAAGCATGGTTGTTGTACCTCTTGACTCCCGCTGAAGCATTCCACTTTGTCTGTTTATTGGATTTCCTGGATTCTGACCTCCGCTTCATTTGACTATGCATCCGCCTGCTGTCTGTTTATTGGATCACCTGGATTATAAACCTCTGCACTGCCTGACTACGCTTATGCCCATCTGCTCTTGTAAGTCTGCCTGGATCCAGACCCTGCACTGCCTGACAATGAGACCGCTTATATCTGCACTGCCTGACTACGCATCTGCCCATCTCCTCCTGTAAGTCTGCCTGGATCCAGACCCTGCGCTGCCTATGAGACTGCTTATATCTGCTGCTATATTGCTCTGAACTTTGTGTTGCCTGTATCTGTCAAGTGACTTTTGAATACTGTCTGCCAGTAAAGACCATCTGTTCCTTTATTCTGCCTCTGTTGGACTCTGTTCACACTACTGCAGGTAGCTGCATTCAAGGTAACAGGTGCAGACACCAGGGTCCTGTCTCTGAGAGTCAGCAGTCAGCAATATTGGACTAATTCCCAGTCCTCTATCAGCTGACACAGAGGATCCACATCCTCTGGTCGTAACACTGACACTGTCTGCTATGTATTCCTTCACCATCTTCCAAAACGCTTCCCTCCTTCTACCACTAGGCCGCGCTTCAGAGTGAGGTTGCTGGCGGGGTGTCATGAAAGTATCCCATGCCTTTGGAGAGTGTTGCCCTGCCTTTGTTGGAACTTCTGTGTGTTCCCCTTGTCTCCCTTCCTTTGTTGCCTAAGGAAGTAGGGACTCTGCCAGCTGCATTGTCAGATGGAAGTATCAACAAGTACCTTCTGGTATTGCACCGTTTTACTCCTCCTCTCCACCACAGGAATGAGAGATGAGAAGTTCTCTTTGTAGCGGGGGTCGACAAGGGTGAAAGGCAGCCTAACATGAAGTCAGCCATGTGTGCCAGAGTACCAACATGCAAGACGTCGATGTCAACATCAGGATGACTCTCCATCTCCTCATCCTCCTACTCCTCTACTGGCCATCCACGCTGAACAGATGGAATTAAAGTTCCATGGGTACTACCCTCCGTAGCAGAGGCAACTGTCTCCAGCTCCTCCTCCTCATCCTCCTCCTCTTCATGGTCCAATTCGCGCTGAGAAGATGAACTGTGGGTGGTCTGGCTATCACCCTGTGTAATGTCCTCCCCCATTTCCTCGTCTGCCACATTCAGAGCGTCGTCCTTAATTGTGAGCAGTGATCGTTTCAGTAGACACAGCAGTGGGATGTTTACGCTGATAATAGAGTTGTGGTCACGGCTGCGGCTGCGAAGACCTTGTGTAGAAGAGGGGGACAGGCCTGCCCTGTTTACTTACCTCATACCTGGACTTAATGGCTGGTGGTGTGCCCTTAGCCATGAACGCGGGTAGGCCTATAAGGGGGCATACCCTGGTAGAAGTAGAAAAATGAGGGAGGGTGGGAGGGGCGCAGATAGCTCACGGGCAAGGAGGTACGCGTGCCCTGGCTATTTAAAGGCACCTCCGCCCCTCCCACAAATGCAGGCTGACATGTCAGCCTTAACTACTTGTGGTCACGGCTGCGGCTGCGAAGACCTTGTGTAGAAGAGGGGGACAGGCCTGCCCTGTTTACTTACCTCATACCTGGACTTAATGGCTGGTGGTGTGCCCTTAGCCATGAACGCGGGTAGGCCTATAAGGGGGCAAAGAACAAGCCAGGTAGTGTGGAAAAGGGAGTTTATTGTTCATGCAAAACATCATAAAACCAGACTACAGAAGGCCTTGGATATCTCTCGGTGTGGATTCGGAATGTACCGCCCGTAGCATGCAGAGTGCCAGCGACCCATTTTTTGGATGATGTGAGCTGGGACATTATGCTTTGATGCTGCGGATGCAGCCCCAATGCGGAAGGAATGCCCCGAAATGGTTTTTGGATCATGACCTAAACCCGCCACTAGGGAACGGATGTGCGAAATGAACTGGGATGACGTGATGGATCTGACTTTGAAGGGAAGCAACGGGCTGTCTCTGGCCGGATCGCCCAACACTGCCAGGAGCTGCTGGAGGACCCGGACCGGGCACCATTCGTTGAAAGTGGGGAAGTACCTGATCCCCACTGGTGGACCGACTTGGGATGTCTTGGACGAAGCGAGGTACAGGATGAACTGATCGCCCTGCTGGACCAGCTGGCCCCTAGTTAAGCCTTTGGCTTTGGCAGAGGAGCTGGTGAATTCCCCTGGCCGCAAGAAACCATAAAAGCTGAGGTACATGGCCGCTTTGATCACGGTACTAGCAAGGAGCCCAAAAGGATTACCATCTAGGGAGGTGGATAACTTCCTAAAGAGTTCTCCTGACACCGGCTGTCTGAGAGAGCTAGGACCCCTGCTACCTTTTTGAATGCCCCTAAGGGTGGCTTTTATCGGTTGTGACAGGAAAATCGACCTACAGTCCGGATCTTCTAATGAGAGGAAATGCTGTACCCCGGCCAGGTATAGCTTTATGGAGTTGTAGGACAGTTTGAGCTCCAAATGGCAGTATGCCAAGAAAGCCATGATGTATGCAGTCTTGCCGGTATCATGTCTTGGGTGCAGGAGCATGAATTTGTGGAACACATTCCAGCCTGTTCTATAGTTCCTGGACGTGTTGACCGATAAAGAATTTCTCACAAGACTTTTTGCTGAATCAATGAACGATTTTAATCCAAAATCAGAGTTTGGAACGCAGGAGGGGATAGACCCACTTGGTCCGCCTCCGGCATTGCCTGGAAAAAATCATGAAAACGAAAACGTGACAAGGTGTCTGCGGCGATATTTTGTTTGCCCTGGATATGCCTGCAAGTGACATGAAAGTTGTGACGGAGGGAAAGCCAGACCAACCTACGGACAAATGACATGATGAATGGCGATTTCGATCTGCCTTTGGCGATTATGTCTACTACCGCCTGATTATCCGTGACAAAAACTACAGATGAATTGGCCCATTGACTGCCCCAAACTTGAGCTGCTGCTACAATGGGGTACACCTCTAGTAAAGGGGAACATTTTAAAGCTTGCTGCGCAGAAGACACCTCTGGGGGCCAGGGACCAGCGAACCACTGATTCCCGCTGATTGCTGCGTAACCTGCAGAGGCCGCGGCATCCGTGAAGATCGTAGCTGATGTGGGACCCCATAGTGGAACAAACATGGAGACACCGTTCCAGCTGGCGAGGAACGTGTCCCACATTGCTAAATCCGCAATCGCTTGGCTGTCTAGGCAGATGAGACTATCCTGCTCGGGGGCTGATGGAAGCAGCTGTAGCAACCGGGAGGTGAAAGCTCTGCCCTGCGGCATGATCCTAGTAGCAAAGTTCAACATACCCAGCAAAGATTGTAACTCAATTTTAGTGAAACGCCTGGAGACTGCTGCCTTGGAGATCTCTTCCCGGATTTTGGCAAGCTTCTCCTCCGGAAGCCTAGCTTGCATTTTAACGGAGTCCAACACAATCCCTAGAAAGGTAATTACCGTCGAAGGGCCTTCTACCTTTGAAGAGGCGACGGGAACATTGAGCTCAGAGAAGACCCGGAGAAGGGACCTGAGCTTGCTGGGTCTGTTGCCTGGGGATTCAACCAACAGGAAATCATCCAGGTAATGGATGACCAGCGGGCAATCGCAGCAGTTGACTAGAATCCAATGCAGAGCCTGCGCGAATTGGTCAAACAGCCAGGGGCTGCTCTTGGATCCGAAGGTCAGATGGCTAGCAAAATAATAAATATTTTGCCATTTAACGCCATACCACCTCCAGAGTTGCGGGTGAATGGGGAGCAATTTAAACGCGTCTGCGATATCCGCCTTGGATAGCCAAGCCCCTCTGCCTACCTGGAGAATGAGTTGTATGGCTTCATCCACTGAGGAGTACCTCATGGAGAACTCTTCAGAGGGGATCAGAGAATTTAAACTCGGGATGTTGGAACCATGAGGCGCAGAAAGGTCATAAATGAGACGTTTTTTATTTGAGAATTTTTTTTGCCACAATGCCGATAGGGCTGACCCTCCAAGAATCAAAGGGGACAGTGGAAAAAGGCCCTATGAGGAATCCCTTCTCCAGCTCAGATTGTATGAGGCCTCCTACTGAGTCGGGATCCTTGGCTGCTGAGAGGAGATTGGGACCCTCCCAGGTGGACTGGGGAAGTGCGACCAGACCCGTGTGAAAACCCTCTGAAAACCCTACCGTGAGAAACTGAACAAAACGGGGGTTGGGATGGTTGTGTAGGAGAGTTGCCAGGAGATGTACGTTGACTCCGACTAGTCAGGAGGTCCTGGAGGAACGCTGAGGGCATGTTGTGATGGGGTGGGCTCTAAAGCAACCAGAGCAAATGTGCAGGGCACGACATTTATTATAATTACATATGGCCAAGTTGTAATTGTTGCACAATTGACTATTACCCAGGAAAACTATGGGGCGGCCTAATTTGTCCGTGGATGGAGTGGGTCTTTGTGCGAAACTAGAGGCGCTGGGGAGTAACCTGCCCTGGGAGACGGGAGGGAGTACGTTGGGGCACCAATCTGACGAGTGGAGAATGGAATTGCACGACGCACAAGCTGGCGCCCTGAGACCAGCAAAATGGCGACAAAAGAGCTCCATGTCCATGGATGCCCAATTGGTGGTGTGGTGGAACTGGGCCAGAGTGGCGGCCGCCTTGGCTGAAAACGAGCGATGGTAATCATAGAAGGCGTGGCCGCCATACTTGTGGCCCAGATCCGTGACCCTGTACGGGTAGGTGTCCAGTTCCTCCCGTCTTCCAGGGCAGGCGGAGCAGATGATATCCCTATATAAGCTGAAGGCCAGGACAAATTCGGGGATGGATAATTTTTTGTTGAGGCGGACGTCCCTGGCTTTTAGAATGATGGAAACGTCGCCGCATGCAATGGTCCTATTGTCGATGGTGTCATGGGTAGCAATGAGGATGCTAGCTAAATTTACGTCCCTGCCGTCTAGAATATCCCTTCTAATGTTATCTGGAACAAAGTGTGCCGGAGCTACCTCAGGTGTGAATGAAGCCCTACCTGGGGAATGGGAACATGAAGCAGTGACCAAAGGAACCGGAGGGACGGAGGGACTAGTTGACAGCCCTCTGGATTCTACCGCAACCAGTCTGGTCTGCATATCCGAGACCGAAGTGGCAATGTTATTGATCGTGGCATGCAACTGTGCCAATGATAGCTGAATAGTTGACATGGGCACTTGATCCGCTGGAGGGGCCATGGGCTCGGACACCAGGAGTCGGTATAGCTCAGCCTTCCGAGCCGACGCAGGGTAACAAATCCCTCGGCTGTTGAGCTCTTTGATTAATTTTGGAATGGTCCAACTCCTGAGTGACATGGTGCTGCCGTGGGCGGAAACGGAAGAGTCAGGGATGGATACGGAATCCTCGTGGTCTGATAGATGGGACATACTGTTGGAGTGAGAAATGATGACAGAGTTAAAGGTCGGAAGACCCCGGAGTAAATAGTGCCCTGTGATGGTGGACAAAATATATATGTTTTTATTTTATTTTGTGCTGGTGCAGACCGGAATGTGAGCGCTTACCTGTTGACCTGAAAAGAAAGCGACAGCTGGTGATTATGACGTGACTTAACCGTGGAGAGAGTGTACTGTGAAAAGAGGTGCGCACCGAAGTAATAATAACTAGAAGGTACCTGAAGAATGACCCTGGAAAAACAAAGGAGCAATCACAACTGGCCCCGGACCTGAAGTGTACAGGACGATGATGTTAGTACACATGAGGCTGGGAGAGAGGTACCAAAATTTTTTTTTTTTTTTTTTTATGCGTAAGCTTGAAAACGAACAGGCAACAGAATGATTGATCCAAAAAACGTACGCCCGCATAACGAAACAGGCAACAAAATTATGATCAGAGTTAAAAACGTAAACCTGGATGACGTGACAGGCCCCATATTAAAATAAAAACGTAAGCCCGCATAACGTAACAGGCAACAGATTGTGATCAGTTAAAAACGTAAACCTGGATGACGTGACAGGCCACATATTAAAATGAAAACGTAAGCCCGCATAACGTAACAGGCAACAGATTGTAATCAGTTAAAAACGTAAACCTGGATGACGTGACAGGCCACATATTGAAATAAAACGTAAGCCCGCATAACGTAACAGGCAACAAATTATATTCAGTTGAAAACGAAAACCTGGATGACGTGACAGGCCACATATTACAATAAAAACGTAAGCCCGCATAACGTAACAGGCAACAAATTATAATCAGTTAAAAACGTAAACCTGGATGACGTGACAGGCCACATATAAAATAAAAAAGTAAGCCCAACAACGTGGCAGGCAACCTGAATTAATTAATTAAGAAACGTAAACCTGCAGAACGTAACAGGCAAGAAATTATACTTAGTTAAAAACGTACACCTGGTTGACGTGACAGGCATCACGTTAAGTTAAAAACGCGAGGCCGGCAACGTAGTAGGCCACAGAGATTATTGAATTAAAAACGTAAACCTGAATAACGTAACAGGCAACAAAATTATACACAGAGTTATGCGTGAACCTGGATGACGTTACAGGCAGCATATTAAGTTAAACGTAAGACCGAAGACCATGGCAGGCAACAGAAAATTATCTAATTGAATACGTGAGCCTGTAGGACGTAACAGGCAACAAAAATACTCAGAGTACGTACGTAACCTGGATGACGTTACAGGCAACGTATCTGAATTAAAACGTAAGCCCGAAGACATGGCAGGCAACGGAATTAATCATAGATGAAAATATCGGAGCCGTGACCTGGACGATCTCGCAAGCATCTGCATGAAATGCCAGTAGAAACGTATGGCCGGGAACGAGTGACAGGCCCCAAACCTGCAGTGATAAATTAAATTAAGAGTTGCATGTACGATTTTTTTTTTTTTTTGGAATCGAGTATTTATGAATTTATTTGTGTAACTGTTTCTTTAAGATTTTTTGAACTTATTTTACCCCCAGGTTGGGCTTTGGAAGAAACATGATTCACTTCCTAGTGAATCCTATGGTTGTCCTGATGTGCTGACTTGCTGTTTTTTTTTTTTTTTTTTTAACTTTAACAGACAACCTAGGGTAAGCTATGGTTGTCCTGGTTGCCCTTTTTTTTTTTTTTTTTTTTTTTAAATACTTTATTGAGTTGTCTCCATGCTGCCCCCCTGTGGGGATGCTGAGCAGCAGCAGGAGAAGGAGGAACGAAGCCGGGCAAGCTGGCCGGGCAGAAGCAGGGAGAAGGTGCCGAAGTATCGTGGGACTTGCGGCACCTGCGCTGGAGACTGAGGGACGCAGCGATGGAGGAGACGGTCTGGTGTGAGATCCGACACCCGGCTCAGCCACAGAACCCGGCGGGCAGCGCTGAGGGAAGCCGACGGTGGCCAGGTACAGGGGGCAGTAGGCAGGGGACCGGCATGCCTGAACCAAGGAAAAAAAGGGGGGGGGAGCAGCCATGTTACCTGTGCGTTCAGCTGCAGCGCACCGGAGCAGCCTGTCGGTTGAAGGGAGCAGCGGCCCCAGCATACTTACGGGTGGCTGGATACACGTGTGTGTTGGCGACGTGAGCTTAGGCGGGAAAACAGCAGTAACTCCTCCTTGCGCAGATAGCTCACGGGCAAGGAGGTACGCGTGCCCTGGCTATTTAAAGGCACCTCCGCCCCTCCCACAAATGCAGGCTGACATGTCAGCCTTAACTACTTATCACCACTAACCATCTGTGTGGACTGACATCAATGCCCACTCCTCGCTTGTGAATAGTGGCAGGTGACTCGAAAGGCGACCATGTTGCAGCTGGTATTCCACAACTGCCCTCTGCTGCTCACAAAGCCTGGCCAGCATGTAGAACGCAGAGTTCCAGCGCGTGCTCATGTCGCACAACAGTCGGTGAGTGGAAGCTGCAAGCGCTGCTGCAGCATTGACAGACTGGCTGAATCTGTGGACGACTTGCAGAAATGGGCATACACGCGGTGCGCCTTCACTAGTAGCTCTGGCAAATTGGGGTAGGTTTTGATAAACCGCTGAATCACTAAGTTAAAGACATGGGTTAGGCATGGGATGTGTGTCAGGTTGCCGAGCTCCAAAGCCGCCATCAAATTACGGCCATCGTCAGACACAACCATGCCTGGTTGTAGGTTGAGTGGCGAATGCCGCAGCTCAGTCTGGTCCCTTATACCCTGCCACAGCTCTGCGGCGGTGTGCTGTTTGTCCCCTAAGCAGATCAGCTTCAGCAAGGCCTGTTGACGCTTACCCACAGCGGTGCTACACTGCTTCCAGCTCGCGACTGATGGCTGACTGCTGCTGAAGGTGGAAGTGAAGGAGGAGGCAGCGGAGGAGGAGAAGTGGGGGTTGGAGCCAGTAACATAGCTGCTGGCGGAGATCCTGATGGATGTAGGGCCCACAATCCTGGGTGAGGGTAGCACCTGTGCCATCCCAAGGTACGACTCACTCCCGGCCTCCACAACATTCACCCAGTGTGCGGACATGGAAATGTAGCGTCCCTTGCCACCAGCACTTGTCCATGTGTCCGTGGTTAAGTGGACCTTCCCAGTAAGTGCGTTGGTCAGGGCACGACACAGGGATGTTCTGGGACACAGGCGGGCACGACACTCCGGGAAAAATAGTGGCGGCTTGGGACTATGTACCGAGGGACGGCCGCCAACATCAGACTGCGGAAGACCTCAGTGTCCACAGCCTAAATGGCAAAATTTCAAGAGCTAGTAATTTCAAAAGTTGCGCATTTAGTGCTATGGCCTGTGGGTGGGTGAGTATTTGCGCTTGCGTTCAAATGACTATGTTATGGACATTTGGATGCCGTGCTGGGACAGGGAAGTGGATGTTGTTGCTGATGGTTCATGCAAAGGTCCAGGTGCAGGGCGAGGGGCATCCGGGTCTGCGCCTTTGACAGGGGATTGGCCAACAGTGCATAACACAAGGGAAGAGGAGGCAGTGGTGTGACCCGCAGACACAAGTTGTGGACCTTGGATGCCATGTGGCGGGTCATGCTGGTGGTGGTGCGGTTGCTAGTGTTCACGGCCCGGCTCATTTTGGTATGGCACAGGTTGCAAACTACTACTCTTTTGTCATCTGCACTTTCCTCAAAAAAGTACCATACTGCGGAACACCAGCCCCTTGGCAAGGTAGACTTATGCATGAAGATATTTGGTGTAACGGTTGTGGGCCTGTTTGGTGTGGGCTGACTTCTCCCTTTTGCAACCCCACTGCCTCTTCCAGCCTGTTGCGGTGCTGCGGATTCCTCCCCCTCTGTACTACTGTCCTCGCTCGGCTTTTCACATTCCCATGTTGAGTCAGTGACCTCATCGTCCACCACATCCTCTACCACTTCCTCACTCTGCTGATTTTCCCCTGACAAAGCCTAAGGCGAAACCCAGGTCGGGTGCGATTTTATGAAATGTTTTTTTACTACATGGACTTTGTAAGTACAATAAATTGGATACTTACTTTTACCACTTGGGTATTGCGCTATGTGTTTCTTTGTCTTGTGAGGGAACTGGTGCCGTATATTGAAGTTTTCGGTTGGTACCAAGACGCTGCAGGAGACGTCCATAGGAGTGGATTCATAACAGCTGCCTGCTGGAGCGTGTGTTGAAGTCTGCATTGTGTCTATTACTGCTTGTATGAGCGCGGTCCCTGCAACTGCTTGTGCATTTTCCTGATTTGACCTAACCACAGCCTCAGTGATTGACAACTGTGTCTCATCATTATCCACCTCGTGAATGAATGATTGCCATTCACCACCGTCATCTTCTTGAGATTGTGAAGGCTCAAGAGGTTGGGAATCAGGGCACAATATCTGAGGTCCCTCTTCAAGCGTGCTGGGCGCGAGGGTCAAATGTAATAATGGCGCTGGAAAAAGCTCCTTGGAATATCAGAGTGTGGATCACTCACTTGGCAGGCCTCTCCATGGTGGGAGGAAGGATGATCAGAGTGAGGATTCCGTTGACCAGACTCTTGGCTACAGAGACTGGACTTGGTGGAAGAGAGGGTTGTGCTTAACCGACTGGAAGCATTATCTTCAGCAATCCTACCGACCAACTGTTTGCACTGGTCCGACTTGGACAGTGCTGTCCTGCGCTGCCCAGCTAAGTTGGACATGAAGCTGGGTACGGTGGATGTTTTATTTTTTTCTGGTGCACTGGCAGCAAGCACAGTTTCATTGCGCCCATGGCCGCGGCCTCTCCGTGCACTATCAGCATCACGCCCACTTCCCCATCCCTTAGTGCTCGCCTTCTTCATATTAATGGTTTTGGAACTGGATGTGGCGCAGATTGTTTTACTGTCCGCTAAAGACACCGTTTTCGGATGCAGGACCGTATATGTCAAAGAAACCCACAGAATATGGCCACTATATTAGGCCCAGATTATTGGAATTTGCAATACAGACACAGTTTATGGATGCAGGACAGTGTGTCACAGAAACCCACAGAATATGGACACTATATTATTACCAGATTATTGGAATCTGCAATACATACACTGGTTTCTGATGTAGTACAGTATTGGTTACAGAACACCACAGATTATGGACACTATATTAGGTCCAGATTATTAGAATCTGCAATACAGACACTGTTTTCTGATGTAGTACAGTATTGGTTACAAAACAACATAGATTATGGGCACTATATTAGGCCCAGATTATTGGAATTTGTAATACAGACACAGTTTTCGGATGCAATACAGTATATGTCACAGAAACCCACAGAATATGGACACTATATTAGGCCCAAATTATTGTAATATGCAATACAGACACAGTTTTCAGATGCAGGACATTATATGTCACAGAACACCACAGATTATGGACACTATATTAGGCCCATATTATTGGAATTTGCAATACAGACACAGTTTTCGGATGCAGGACAGTATATGTCACAGAAACCCATAGAATATGGACACTATATTAGGCCCAGATTATTGGAATCTGCAATACAGACACTGTTTTATGATGTAGTACAGTATTAGTTACAGAACAACACAGATTATGGACACTATATTATGCCCAGATTATTGGAATTTGCGATACAGACACTATTTTCTGATGTAGTAGAGTATTGGTTACAGAACACCACAGATTATGGACACTATATTAGGCCCAGATTATTGGAATTTGCAATACAGACACCGTTTTCGGATGCAGGACAGTATTGGTTACAGAACACCACAGATTATGCAAGCTATATTAGGCCCAGATTATTAGAATTTGCAATACAGACACTGGTTTTGGATGCAGGACAGTATATGTCACAGAACACCACAGATTATGGACACTATATTAGGCCCAGATTATTGGAATTTGCAATACAGACACCGTTTTCGGATGCAGGACAGAATATGTCACAGAACACCACAGATTATGAACAGTATATTAGGCCCATATTATTGGAATTTGCAATACAGACACTGTTTTCGGATTATTAGGCCCAGATTATTGGAATCCGCAATACAGACACTGTTTTCTGATGTAGTACAGTATTGACTACAGAACACCACAGATTATGGACGCTATATTAGGCTCAGATAATTGGAATTTGCAATACAGACACCGTTTTCAGATGCATGACAGTATATTTCACAGAAACCCTAGACCCTGATTATTGGAATTTGCAATACATACACTGTTTTCTGATGTAGTACAGTATTGGCTACATAACGCCACAGATTATGGACACTATATTAGGCCCAGATTATTGGAATTTGCAATACAGACACTGGTTTCGGATGCAGGACAGTATATGTCACAGAAACCCTAGACCCTGATTATTGGAATTTGCAATACAGACACTGGTTTCTGATGTACTGTAGTACAGTATTGGTTACAGAACACCACAGAATATGGACACTATATTAGGCCCTGACTATTGGAATTTGCAATTCAGACACAGTTTTCAGATGCAGGACAGTATATGTCACAGAAACCCACAAAATATGGACACTATATTAGGCCCAGATTTGTTATATTTGCCCTAAAGAAACAGTTTTCGGATGGCGTGCTGTCTACAGTATGTCACAGAAAGCCACACACTATGGACACTAGATTAGGCCCAGATTATTTAAATGTTCGCTAAAGAAACGGTATTCGGCCGAGCATGCTCGCTCATCACTAGTGCCCAGTACTGGGCATGCATATTACTATATTTCCATATGTTTACCTGTATCAGCAACCTTGAGCATATATATATTACTTGGTTAGAAAACCAATTCTTATTCTGAAATACTTCTACGGCCACATGGTCAGGTTTCTACATGCAGTTTTGGAAGCCAAAACCAGAAGTGAATAAAAAAAAAAGGGGAGGTCATATCTGATCTTTATACTTTCTCACCTGATTTTGGCTTACAAAATTGCATCAGAAAACCTGACCGTATGGCCATTCCCTAAGTCTACTGTCCCCTAGTATCATTCTACCTTTACCAAACCTGCATCACTGTGTTATGACACAATTATGTATATTCCTATAGACATGCATTCAGGACTACACACCTAATAGGCCAGCCCAGTAAATTATATGTGAATACACCTTTAGATATCTATCAGATCATTTGAGATACTTGTATATTTATACCTTTATTTTGAATGTATTTTGTATGTTTTTACACATATGCTCTCCTGCTATGTAAGGCTACTTTCACACTAGCGTTTCAATTTTCCGGTATTGAGATCCGTCATAGGGTCTCAATACCGGAAAAAAAACGCTTCAGTTTTGTCCCAATTCATTGTCAATGGGGAAAAAAACATAACTGAACAGAACGGAATGCTCCAAAATGCATTCCGTTCTGTTTGGTTGCGTTCTCATACCGGAGAGCAAACCGCAGTATGCTGCAGTTTGCTTTCCGTCATGGGATGCGGAGCAAGACGGATCCGTCATGACCTACAATACAAAGTCAATAGGGACGGATCCATTTTCTCTTACACAATAGAAAACTGATCCGTCCCCCATTGACTTTCAATGGAGTTTAAGACGGATCCATCTTGGCTATGTTAAAGATAATACAACCGGATCCGTTCATAACGGATGCAGATAGTTGTATTATTAGTAAAGGAAGCGTTTTTGCTGAACCCTGCCGGATCCAGCAAAACGCTAGTGTGAAAGTAGCCTTACTTGTACTAAATTACCAGTCCTTTTGACTTATATACAGTAGTGTATTTTAATGTATACTGTGGGCCGCTGCCAAGGTCCAGGATGGACTAAAACACTAATGCCGATCTAAATGTTATTTATGGATAGCTGTGTAATAGCGGATGCTGAACGCCGATGTTCCCCTACACACCGCCGTGGTCCCAGGCTCCATGTTCGAACGAGTATTGTCCTCTCTGGTCCCCTGTGTCATTGTCCGAGTCTGGCTGCATTACGGGCCGGGGAGCTACGATGATCTGCTGCCGGTGTCTTCCCATTCACTGCCGCGGTCCTGGACTTTGTTCTTGTAGGCATTGTACTTCTGGAATCCAGTCCATGGTTTCCTTCCAGCCCTAAACACAGCATACCTTCCAGCCTGTTCCCTCTAGCACCTCGTTAAGGGCCGTGTCACTTCCATGTGTTTTAAAGGTTTCGCACATATGACCTGTGTGACCAATCCCAGCCATCCTGCACCTATATAAGTGGTCCAGCCCTCTTCCCAGGTGCCTGAGTCAAACATCCTTGTGTCCTGTAAAGGTTGTTGTTGTTTTGTGCCTGTGTTCCTGCATTCCTGACCCATACTTGGATTCTGGATGTTGCTTCCTGTTTGATTCTTATCTGCCCTGCTTCGTCTCTTCTGTTGCTTACCCAGATTGCCTGACCATACCTGAGCTGCCTGCCCTGACCCATTGCTTGTTCCACTTCATCTCTGTTTCATTCTTCAGTCCTGCACTGTTGCTCCTGGTTACAACTAGGCCTGTTGACTACGACTGTACGTCTGGTACCTTGCTCTGGTACACCCTGGTCCGCCTAAAACAGCTGCTTTGTGCACCAACCCACCTTAAGAGGCAGCAACCTGATGTTCGCCCTTAGACAACGCCCTTAGAGAAAGTTTGTCATGTGGCACAGTGGGTTCACACCTGGTGGTTTGTGACAAGATGGACGTGTATGAACACCAGGGCCGATTCTAGTTCATCTGCTGCCTGAGGTAAAAATTTAAATGGTGCCCCCTCCCATTAAAAAATAGTATGAAAGCCAAGTAGTCACCGAATTCCGAGACTGTCCTGCCAGATCTGGGGCGGTACAAGTACAGATAATGTAATTGATATCACCTGCAGTCCTATGTAACACCACAGGTAACACAGTAATGGCTATCTGAGTACAGAAAATGTAATACTATAGTAGATGTTACCTGCAGTCCTATATATAACAGCACAGATAACACAGTGATGGCTATCTGAGTACAGCAAATGTAATAGTGTTACCTGCAGTCCTATGTAAAACCACAGATAACACTAGTGCTAATAATGTGGTAGTATTACCTGCAGACCTATATAAAACCACAGATAACACTAGTGCAGATTATGTGGTAGTGTTACCTGCATCCTATGCAAAACCACAGATAACACTAGTGCT
Source organism: Bufo gargarizans (assembly GCF_014858855.1). Lineage (NCBI taxonomy): Eukaryota > Metazoa > Chordata > Amphibia > Anura > Bufonidae > Bufo > Bufo gargarizans. The sequence goes on from NC_058085.1 coordinate 125,513,269, forward strand.
GATAACGCGGTAGTGTTACCTGCAGTTCTATGTAAAACCACATATAACACTAGTGTAGATCACGTGGTAGTGTTACCTGCATCCTATGTAAAACCACATATAACACTAGTGTAGATCACGTGGTAGTGTTACCTGCGTCCTATGTAAAACCACAGATAACACTAGTGCTGATAACGCGGTAGTGTTACCTGCAGTTCTATGTAAAACCACATATAACACTAGTGTAGATCACGTGGTAGTGTTACCTGCATCCTATGTAAAACCACATATAACACTAGTGTAGATCACGTGGTAGTGTTACCTGCGTCCTATGTAAAACCACAGATAACACTAGTGCTGATAACGCGGTAGTGTTACCTGCAGTTCTATGTAAAACCACATATAACACTAGTGTAGATCACGTGGTAGTGTTACCTGCATCCTATGTAAAACCACAGATAACACCAGTGCAGATCATATGGTAGTGTTACCTGCAGTTCTATGTAAAACCACAGATAATACTAGTGTAGATCATGTGGTAGGGTTACCTACGTCCTTAGTGTGCCTCCCTGTGCCTCTCCCACAGGACTCCATGCTGGCGGCAGCTGCCTCCTCTTCTTTCTTCTTCTCCTTGTCCCGCACAGAACATCCTGATGCAGCTGCTTCAAGACATAGGAACACTGTGGGCATGGTGATGGTGACACACACACACAGGGACACACACAGGGACAGACACTCAGAGGGACAGACACATCTGTGCCCCTTTCGCAGTGGTTAATCCCTCTCTGTGCCCCCTTCAGGGTAGTATTGCACTCTGTGGCTCCTTCACAGTAGTAATGCCCAGTGTGCCGCCTTCACAGTAGTAATGCCCAGAGTGCACCCTTCACAGTATTAATGCCCACTCTGTGCCCCCATAATAGTTATGCCCATTCACAGTAGTTATGCCCTCTCTGTGCCCCCTTAACAGTAGTAATGCCCACTGTGCCCCCTTCACAGTAGCAATGCCCTCTGTGTACCCTTTTAGTAGTAATGCCCACAGTGCATTTTTATAGTAGCAATGCCCTCTGCGCCCCTTTATAGTAGCAATGCTTTTTGTGCCCCCTTTATAGTAAAAAATGTCCTCTGTATCCCATTTATAGTATAAATGCCCTCTGTGCTCCCTTTATAGTAGCAATGCCCTCTGTGCTCCCTTTATAGTAGCAATGCCCTATGTGCCCTCTTTATAGTAGCAATGCCCTCTGTGGCACTTTTATAGTAGTAATGCCCTTTGTGCCACCCTTTATAGTAGCAATGCCCTCTGTGCCCCATTTATAGTAGAAAAGCCCTCTGTGCCCCTTTATAGTAATAATGCCCTATGTGCCCCCTTTGTAGTAGTAATGCCCTTTGTGCCCCCTTTTGTAGTAGCAATGCCCTCTGTGTCCCCCTTTGCAGTAGTAATACCCATTGTGCCCCCACTTTGTAGTAGTAATGCCCTCTGTGCCCCTCTTATGGTAGTAATGCCTACTGTGCCCCCTTTGTAGTATTAATGCTCTCTCCTCTGTGCCCCCTTTGTAGTAGAAATGTCATCTGTGCCTCTTCTGTGTTAAAAAAACAAACAAAACACAAACACCACAGTACCTACTCACCTTGTCCCGTTCCTGAAGCTCACAGTTCTCTTGCCCCTGTTGCAGACACAGATTGCTCTGCAGGACTGTGTGAGCAGAACTTATGCAGCGTCCCACTAGCTTATGTGGGAACTGCAATAGCTTGCTTCTGTCATCTGTGATATCATGCTGTATTGTATTTATGCATATGAAATCCCTTTTAACAGGCTGTCAGGTGCACTATAGGCATCACGAACAGGAACCATATCCTCTGTGCCTTATAGAACAGGATCAATATCCTCTGTGCCTTATATAACAGGATCAATATCCTCTATGCCTTATAGTACAGGATCAATATCCTCTGTGCCTTATAGAACAGGATCAATATCCTCTGTGCCTTATAGAACAGGATCAATATCCTCTGTGCCTTATAGTACAGGATCAATATCCTCTGTGCCTTATAGTACAGGATCACTATCCTCTGTGCCTTATAGTACAGGATCAATATCCTCTGTGCCTTATAGTACAGGATCAATATCCTCTGTGCCTTATAGAACAGGATCAATATCCTCTGTGCCTTATTGAACAGAATCAATATCCTCTGTGCCTTATAGTACAGGATGAATATCCTCTGTGCCTTATAGAACAGGATCAATATCCTCTGTGCCTTATAGTACAGGATCAATATCCTCTGTGCCTTATAGAACAGGATCAATATCCTCTGTGCCTTATAGTACAGGATCAATATCCTCTGTGCATTATAGAACAGGATCAATATCCTCTGTGCCTTATAGAACAGGATCAATATCCTCTGTGCCTTATGTGAATGAGCCCCATTTGTTTGACTGTTTTTATTGGGCTAAAGAACTGTTTTAACTGCTTAAAATTGCATGAATATACTGTGCCAAATAACTGCTTGCTGCGATTGAATTGACTTTGATATTGAACCTAAAATGGCTGCAGGAGGCCTTCTTGTCTGATTTATGGCACATCACTCTGCAAAACACCCTGTTCGGCGGGAAAATAGAGTGCCACCCCTTAAAAAATTATTTCTACTGCGCCACCATTGCTTCATTACCATGGATTACAATATGAGCGCCACCTCCCCTGTGCTTCAGAACCTAGGGGGCGAGCTTAAGGAAAGGTGGAGCATGCATAATCACTGGGTGAGTCTGCTAGAGGAAGAAGCAGCACCCGGCAGTGAGAGAGAATGATTTGTGAGCATGGCAGCAAATGTGCCCACAGCAGGGCTCGAGTCCTGCAGGAACGTGTGGGAACGGCGTTCCTGCACTTTTTTCTTAGCAGGAACGCCGTTCCCTTTCAGCAGGGCAGCGCATTGTGCCCCTCAACACTGTCGGCGCCCTGCTCTGGCGCAGCATGAAGAGAGGGACTGACAGGAGGGAAGCGCCTCAAGTGTAGCGTGGCCGAGCTCTGTCCGGTCCGTGGTACAGGAGCTTTTGTTTCCTGTACCCGGCCGGACTGACAGGAAGTGCTCACTTAGTGTGCACTTCCTGTCAGTCCGGCCGGGTACAGCAAATGCTCCTGTATCACGGACCGGACAGAGCTCGGCCACGCTACATCTGAGGTGGGTGGGGAGAAAGAGAGAGTGACAAGGGAGGGAGGGAGGGGGGAGAAAGAGAGTGACAAGGGAGGGAGGGGGGAGAAAGAGAGTGACAAGGGAGGGAAGGAGTGGGGAGAAAGAGAGTGACAAGGGAGGGAGGAAGGGAGGGGGGAGAAAGAGAGTGACAAGGGAGGGAGGGAGGGAGGGGGGGAGAAAGAGAGTGACAAGGGAGGGAAGGAGTGGGGAGAAAGAGAGTGACAAGGGAGGGAGGAAGGGAGGGGGGAGAAAGAGAGTGACAAGGGAGGGAGGGAGGGAGGGAGGGGGGAGAAAGAGAGTGACAAGGGAGGGAGGGAGAAAGAGAGTGACAAGGGAGGGAGGGGGGAGATAGAGAGTGACAAGGGAGGGAGGGAGGGGGGAGAAAGAGAGTGACAAGGGAGGGAGGGGGGCAAAAGAGAGTGACAAGGGAGGGAGGGAGGGAGGGGGGAGAAAGAGAGTGACCTTCCCTGCCCTTTGCGTACGCCGCGTGCCGTGACTTCACGCGGAGGCACTGGATCTTGGGTGAGTTCCCACACTTTTTTTCCCAGGACTTGACCCCTGGCCCACAGTGTATGAAAATGAGCCAGAATCACTTACCACTCCAGCAGAGGCGATGCAGAAACCACCTAAGGTTGCCCTGGAGATAGCAGAGAAAAGTCGTGGCCCACAGCTATCACAATGGTCGTCGGAGGGCGATCTTTTCCTGGCAGGGGAACGCAACGATTTTTATGAGCTGATGAACAAAGCCTGGGCCTCCCGCTATAGCTCATACTATACTGCGCGTCCACCATTGAGGCCAGTGGAGCCCCTACAAGCTCAAACCTCCAATGCTGCTGAAGGTGGGGAACGGACGCCAGTGGCACCCATGAGGAGTAAGCCAAGGCCCAACCAGAGCCAGAGGAAACCCAAGGAGAAACCACCTAAGTTGCCCTGGAGATAGCAGAGAAAAGTCGTGGCCCACAGCTATCACAATGGTCGTCGGAGGGCGATCTTTTCCTGGCAGGGGAACGCAACAATTTTTATGAGCTGATGAACAAAGCCTGGGCCTCCCGCTATAGCTCGTACTATACTGCGCGTCCACCATTGAGGCCAGTGGAGCCCCTGCAAGCTCAAACCTCCAATGCTGCTGAAGGTGGAGACCGGACGCCAGTGGCACCCATGAGGAGTAAGCCAAGGCCCAACCAGAGCCAGAGGAAAGCCAAGGAGAGAGCCACGGAAGAATTCTGTAACCCTGAGTGAACAAGTTTTCCGCAAAGGCTATTCACCACTACAGCGCAGTGCCTGTATGCGAAAGGAACGGCCAGCACTAATGTAGTGTGGCAGCCCACCATTGTTTCCTCACGACAAGGTTCTCGATCCGAACCCCGCCGAAGGCGCCCCAGAAAGAAAAACGCTTCTACCTGTAAGCCGAATGCAGAAGAAGGGTGCATTCGGAGGCTGAAAAGTTTGTCCCTTCAGGAACTGCCACAAGGGATAAGCAAGCCGGTGATCAAAAGGAGGATCACCATCTTCAATGAAATTTGGAGGCAGTTGAAGCTACCAACTAAGACGGTACATTGTCCAATGGGAGCTGTCCCTGATGGTTCATCTCCGGATGAGTGGGATTCTGGGAGTCCATTATCCACGGATGTGCCCTCATCACTGGATCTAGACCCATGAGTAGGCCTGTAGGCAATTCTACAGCAACTGTCCAATGGAGCCAGTGTTTTTGTCCCAGTATGGACTGATGCCAGTTCCCCACGGCAAGTGGCAGTTTCCTAGGCCACTCTACAGCCTACTGGCCCAAGTTACGCCTGGTTTGCGCAATGTTTTTCCCTTACTATTCCCTCTTCAGGTTGATGAGGGTTATGCAACAGGACTTTTACCCTGTTTAAGTCATTTTACCCAGAAAGACATTCTTCTGTGATTTGGTTATGTGCAATTCCTATGTTTGCAAATTCAATAGACTTTTTGCACTTTTCTTATTGTGCTGCACTTAAAAAGTTTTATATACTAAAGACTTGGTTGTACTTTGCAATGGACTTTATATTATGTTTGTGAGATCAACGCCCCTTTGTGTCACCGGCAAGATCGGAAGAAACGCCGTCCCACTTCCCATTTTGCGTTGTAAATCACATAATTTATTGTGTTTTTCTATAAAGTGTATTTTTATAATGTGAATTTTCATACTGTTTGTTATTTATATCCGTATGCTTGTCTGCATGCTTGCCTCTTTTGTATTTTTTCAGGAGACTTTGTCCAGAATGTGTCGAGGGCAACACATATTAAACAAAGCTTATGTGGGAACTGCAAAAGCTTGTGTCATCTGTTATATCATGCTGTATTGTATTATTATGTAAAATCCCTGTTACCAGGCTGTCAGGTGCACTACATACATTCCGCCACTAGATGGGGTAGCACCACAGTATATATAGGACAGTTCAGGCCTAGTTAGTGGTTGTTGGGAGTTGAGAGAAGGAGTATGAGGTGAAGGAGTGAGAGTGCAGCTGCTAGTTGTGTTTAATGCAAGTCAGTTCAAGGGAAAAAGAGTGGATAAAAACACAAAGGACAACAGCCATTTTATCAGGCTTTAAGGACCTTTGGATTCAAAGTGAAGGACTTAGCTTCTGGCAGCCTCACTATTAAAGAGCTGGAGAAACAGAACTAGATTAAAGAGCTGAATATCAGTGAGTACCTAACTAACTACCCTAGCCTGACACATTGCTACCAGCACAGCCTGTTACTGGGATTCTTCACATCCAACGTGCATGTGTATCAGAGACTGCTTTATTACTGGATGTAAACTGTTATCAAGAACCTGGTTATAGTAAAGTTTATAGTTGGATTTAAACCTGCCTCATTCTTCTAACTTTCTTCATACTACTACCACTCTCAACACTTTTCACCATCAAGGTGCTGGTGTCACGACAATACCTAAGTCAGGGGCCCAGCCGCACAAGCACTCAGAAACCCAAGCACCATCAAGGGCACCTCGATCACCACGTCGCTGGTGTCCCCTGTAATAGAGTGTGCCCAGGAGAATCCAGTGCTGTTCTCCCCTTCACTGCACTGCTGGCCCAGGGAGGCGTCTGTTAAACCGTGAGTAACCGATGAACTGTTTGTACTCTTCGGCCCACCGTGAGCCCAACTGCGGACTGGCACGTTGCACTTATGCAGGTTCCTGGGCTGCACACTCCTCCCACACTGGCCAGCAGCGTGATCCGTGACTGAAGGCTGAATGGTGGAGCAGCGAAAAGTCTTCCTGCTTTACCATTCAGTGCATTGCCCGCCTGAAGAAGGGGAGGAGAGCGAGGAGGTGAGCGATTGGTAAGCAAGAGGACCGCAGCTCCCTGCACTTCAGGGGAGGGAGGGGGGCAGGGGAATGAGCAGCTGAAAGGGTACAGTGGCAGAATGCCACCCCCTCAAAAATACAGAAAACTGCCTCCTAAGGCGAGATTCTCATCTTGCCTCATGGCAGAAACGGCCCTTATTAACACAGCATCTGAGTGGTACAGTGACGGGGAGCTGCGCATTCGCCATTCCTTGTCATTGCACCCACTACTTACAAAGAAATGTGCTTTGTGGCAAAATTTTGTGAAGTGATCTCACAGTACCCCACTGCCCCTTTAATAGTGGCCTCCACAGTCCCCTCCTCCCTTAACAGTAACATCTACAGTGCCCTCCCCTTTGACAGTGACATCCACAGCAGCCACCCCTTTATTAGTGACCTCTATAGTACCCTGTCTCCTTAACAGTGATTTCCACAATAACCAGCCCCCTTAAAAGTGACCTCCACAGCAGCTTCCCCTTTAATAGTGACCTCCACAGTTCCCCACCCACTTAACAGTAACCTCCACAGCGCCCGCTTCATTTAACAGTGACCTGCACAGCGGCCAGCCCTTTATTTATGACCTCCACAGTACCCCATCTCGTTAATAGTGAATTCTACAATTTCCCGCCCCCTTAACAGTGACCCCCACAACACTCCGCCCCCTTAACAGTAACCTCTACAGCCCCCCACCCCTTAACAGTGACCTCCATAGTGGACCGTCCATTTAACTGTGACCTTCACCGTTCCATGCCCCCTTAACAGAGACCTCCACAGCCCCACCCCTTTAACAGTGACCTCCACTGTTCCCTGCCCCTATAACAGAGACCTCCACAGCGCCCGCCCCTTTAACAGTGACCTGCACAGCATCCAGTCCACTTAACAGTGTCATCCACCCCTTTATTAGTGACCCCTTTATTAGTGACCTCCACAGTACCTCATCTCCTTAATAATGATTTCCACAAAACCTGCCCCCTTAACAGTGGCCTCTACAGCAATCTGCCCCTTAATACTGACCTCCATAGCTGACCATCCCCTTAACTGTGAGCTCCACAGCAGCCCACTCCTTTAACTTTTACCTTCACAGCAGCCTGCCCTTTTAACAGTGAGTTCCACAGCACCCCACCCCCTTGACAGTGACCTCCACTTGGGCCCGCCACCTTAACAGTGACCTCTACAGCACCCGCCCCTTAACACTGACCATAGGTTACAATCCTCTTAACTGTGACCTTCACCATTCCTGGCCCCTTTAACAGAGGCCTCCACAGTGACTGCCCCTGTAACAATTACTGCCACAGCACCCCCTCCCTTAACAGTGACATCCACTGTACCCCGCTCCCTTAACAGTAATCTCACAGTACCCCGCTTCCTTAACAGTGACCCCACAGTACACCGCTGCCCTTTTAATAGTGGCCTCCACAGTCCCCTCCTCCCTTAGCAGTGACCTTCACAGTGCCCACCCCTTTAACAGTTACATCCACAGTCCCTCGCCCTCTTAACAGTAACCTCCACAGTTCCCGCCCCTTTAACAGTGACCTCTACAGAGGCCGGCTCTTTATTTGTGACTTCCACAGTACCCCGTCTCGTTAACAGTGATTTCCACAATAATTTGCCCCTTAACAGTGACCTCCACAGAGCTCTGTTCCCTTAAAATGTGACCTCCACAATACCCCGCTTCCTTAACAGTGACCTCTACAGCACCCCGCCCCTTAACACTAACCTCCATAGCGGACTGTCCCCTTAAGGGCCGCTTCACACGAGCGGATGCCGTGCGTGGCATCCGCTCCGTGAAAGAGTGCCAAGACCCGCTGCAGACTGCAGAGGCACGGAGCAGTAACATGACTGTTAATGCTCCGTGCCTCTCTGTGATCTCTTTACTATGAAATCACAGTGACAACTGTGATTTCGTAGTAAAGAGATCACAGAGAGGCACGGAGCATTAACAGTCATGTTACCGCTCCGTGCCTCTGCAGTCTGCAGCGGGTCTTGGCACTCTTTCACGGAGCGGATGCCACGCACGGCATCCGCTCGTGTGAAGCGGCCCTAACTGTGACCTCCACTGTTCCCTGCCCCCTTAACAGAGACCTCCATTTCGCCCACCCCTTTAAAAGTGACTGCCACAGTACACCGCTGCCTTAAAAGTGACCTCCACAACAGCTTCCTCTTTAATAGTGACCTCCACAATCCCCTGCCTCCTCAACAGTAACCTCCACAGTGCCCACCCCTTTAACAGTGACCTCCACGACGGCCGCCCCTTTAATAGTTACCTCCACAGTACCCCATCTCCTTAACAGTGATTTCCACAATACCCCACCCCCTTAACAGTGGTCTGTACAGCAATCTGCCACTTAACACTAACCTCCATAGCTGACCGTCCCCTTAACTGTGACTTTCACAGCTGCCTACCCCCTTAACTGTTGCCTCCACAGCACTCTGCTCCCTTAACATTGTCATCCGCAGCACCCTGCCCCTCTAACGCTGACCTACAGCATTGAAGAAAAATGGCTGGGTTGTTATGGAAACCTGTTGTAAACTGTGTGTATGTGGAGACTAAGGGCCTGCAAATTTCTATTGGCTGATAAGGGTCATGTGACCATGTGTGTGTGGCAATTGGGATATAAGTGAAAGACCTGCAGGCTTCTTTTGGCTAATGTAGGTCATGTGATGGTTCAATATTTGAATTTCTGGGGAATATCTCAGGAACGGTACATCCTAGAGAGCTGAGACCTGGTCTAAAACCTTCCCGGACATCTGATGTACCTGTGTGCAAATCATGATTGTAAATGTGATGTTGCGGATTGTTTTAGCAGACATACATACACACATACATACAATCTGCTTTATATATTAGATATATAAACTGCCTGTCCCCAAAAAAAGTCGCCACCCAAAAAAAAAGTCACACATTCTAATATATCGTTGGACCACCTTTAGCTTTGATTGCGGCACGCATTTGCTGTGGCATTGTTTTGAAAAGCTTCTGCAATATCACAAGATTTATTTCCATCCAGTGTTGCATTAATTTTTCACCAAGATCTTGCCTTGATGATGGTGGAGTCTGATTGCAAATTGAAGCCTTTTTTTCTGGTTTGACTCACTGATTAGTGGTTTTCTTACGGCTACACAGCTGTTCAGTCCCAATCCCTTCGCATTGTGTGTGTGGAAATGCTCTTACTTTCACTATTAAACATAGCCCTGAGTTCTAGTGTTGTTTTTCTTTGAATTGATTTCACCAAACGTTTAAGTGATCGCCGATCACGATCATTCAGGAATTTTTTTCCCCAACACATTTCTTCCTCAAATACGATGGGTCCCCACTATGCTTCCAGTTTTTAATAATGCGTTGGAAAGTTCTTAACCCAATTTTAGTAGTTTCTGCAATCTCCTTACATGTTTTCTCTGCTTGATGCATGCCAATGATTTGACCCTTCTCAAACAGACTAACATCTTTTCCACGACCATGAGATGTGTCTTTCGACATGGTTGTTTAAGAACTGAGAAGCAACTCATTGCACCAGTTGGGGTTAAATTACTTGTTGCCAGCTGAAAGATAATCGCCCCTGCAGTAATTATCCAATAGGAGGCTCATAACTATTTGCTTAGTTTAATCCAGGTGGCGACAGGCAGTGTATATACACACAAGACTGAACAGCTAATAATACATTATTAAGAGTTCCTATTGAAATGCATAGGAGCTAATGTACTTACAGTACTGTATTCCATAATTGTTTTTGCCTGGATTTGCCTACACTACTGGTGTGGTTTCTGTACTCCATTGTAACTCCCTTCACTGGAGCAGCTGGTAATTTGTATTTGCTTTGAAATTAAACATACCTGATCCTTCTATTCCTCAACATCTTTCCTCAAGGGAAAATCAGGACACCCTAATACATATTAGATGCTAGGTCGGTCCAACCAAACTTGTAGGATTTAAACTGCATTCTTCTAAGGGCTCATGCACATGGCCATAAGTGTTTTGTGGTCTGCAAATTGTGAATCTGCAAATCACGGATCCACAAAACATAGATCCTGGCATGCATGCCACTTTTTTTCCCTTCTGTTGAAAAGTCATATGATTGTCTGCAAAATGGACAAGAATAGACAAGAATAGGACATATTCTATTATAATTTTTTTTTTGTGGGGCCACGGAAGGAACCTGCAGATGACCTTGTAAAGGGTTGACCAGGCTACAGATATTAAAGGCAAAATCGAGACATATAGAAAAACAATATACCCAGTAACAGTGCCGGAATGGGGTGCCAGGGCCCACCAGTAAAATGTATTTTGGCAGCCCACCATATGGATACATGCAAATATTACCTGCTAACACAGCAGCAAGATGATACCAGATGATTGAATATGGGGTCCCTGCAGCAACTTTGAGAAGGTAGGCCATAAGGAGAAGAGGACACTGGCTAGCTTCCCTCTATACCTAGAAGTCATCTCAGCTCTTATCGTGTCTATGATAATAAACTGGGGAGTTTCTTTATATGAACATCGGCTGGTTGAGGTGCTGTACATTGAATATATGTATGTAGTGCAGTAAGTCTACTGTGTTATGTGCTACTTGTGCAGAGGGTGGGAGACTAGGGGCCCACCTTGCTCAGGGACCCACCGGGGGATTCACCTGTACCCCTTTGAGCCCCGGAATACTGTTCTTTGCACAGATATCTACAATATGGTGTTATATAGACTGTCATGTTTACCTCCGGCCACCAGAAGACACTGTGACTAAACAGGAACCTGAGTTGTGCTGGCCAACGACTAAGAAAGAGTTAAGAAGTTTTCCCGGGCTGTTCTAGAAGTTGCCGGAGTTTGCAGAGATAAGGCAGAGGAATGCTAGCTGCTAAGAGATAAGAGTAAAAGACTGGAGCAGCAAGAGGCTACAATAGCTGAGTTTTCCCTAACAGCTGTGGAGCAGCATATAGAGGACTGTACAGTGTCTTCCAGAGGAGTGGGACCATGTCATACTGGGATCAGAGACAAGCCGGATTGTTCCTGCCAGAGCTGGAATTAGGTGAAGACCTGCATCAGCTGTGATCCAACCAAAGAGAGAAAGACAGACAAGCAATATACTGGACCTGGAACCAGACTGTACATTCCAGCACATACAGGACTAAGGAGTATCTGCAGAACTGTGAGTGGCACTGGTGCTTATCTGTGATAGGTTATAGAGAAAGGGAATTCAGTCAGTGTGCTGTAGAAGCGTCCCCTGGGTAGCAGGGCTAGATAGGTAATTGGTAGTGAGAGTAGATTGTAAGCTTTCTGTTTGCTGTTTAGCTCATTTTGTGTCTATGCAAAATTCCTGTACCATTGTTGATTTATGGTCACCTGTTCATGCCATTCCTGTCATTGACCCACTATGCCTCTGGAGAGGTGGTACTGTGCTGTTATTCAGGTTTTCCGGCAGTTTAATTTTGCTCCTTAATAAAGCCGTTTTTTGCTTCAGTCTCCTTGTCCGCTGTACCTTACATGAATCCTGCCTTGCGGTCTCTTCCTCCCCTGACCGTTACAAGTGGTGCTGCGAGCAGGGTACAGTCACAGAGATGGAGGCGGCTGAAGGCAATGTGCATGATGCTAAGGTGAGTACCTCAAACAATGGTGGAACCCCTGCAAGGGCCCTCCCTATTGGCACGTTGTTTAACTTGCTACCAAAATGTCATGGCCAGAACATGTCACTGTCGGACTGGGTGTCAAGATTACAGAGCGCTGCTAGGATTTACAATGTCAGCCCAGAACTACAAGTAGAAATCGCTTTGGCCGCTCTAGAGGGTGAGGCCTGACAAAATGTTCTACTACAACTGGAAGCCACGCGCAATACATTGAAAGAGATTGCGATTCCTGGAAGAAATATACGGTGAAACGGCCAGCGCAGGGCACCTCAGGGCGAAATTCTTTTACCGAATTCAGCGGGAAGACGAAGGTGTCTCGCAGTATGCAATGGCCCTACAGGAAGTGTTGGCCGAGGTGCAGAAAAAAGAGGCAGACGGAGTAACCGCCATGAGAACTGTAGATCGGATCCTGCAGGAACAATTCATTCTGGGACTCTACAGCACTTCCCTGAAACGGGCCCTGCAGGAACGAGTTAGGGTGGACTCTACACAAACCTTTTGACAAATATTAGCAGAGTCAGTGACACGGAGCAAAGAAGAAAGTTATGTGTCCGGAGTGATACGGACCCCAGACTCTCACCTCCCTCGGGGTTTCAAAGAGTGAAGAGGTCCTAGTCAGAGTGGTATAAGACTTACAGAGCTCTCTGAGTGCTATGCATGAAAAGTTGACACACCTTGAAAAACAGATGGAGTCGCCCTATACCCCTGAAACTGCCTACCCGGCCCGACGACAAATTTATCAGGCGCCCCCATGGGTTCCTATACCAGAATATCCTCACCCTAATTTACCTTCTCACCAAGCTCCTCAATATCCTCCATGGAGGCCCGTCAATCAAGTCCTAAGGGCACTGCCCATACGCAGACAAGGAGAAGGCTGTCAAGGGGCACAGTGTTGGTGGTGTGGAAATTATGGACATTATGCCAAAGTGTCGGAGTTATGCGGCTGGACGCCAAGAGCCACCATTAAACTTCCTGCCCCCACTGTAGTGGGGCGTACTGCAGGAGAGGTGGAGGGCCAAGATACCCAGTATGACTCCGAACAACTGGTCGCAGGGTGTCCCACCATTCAAGCTCAATTTGAAGGCATTCCAGTCGACTGCTTAGTGGATACCCGGTCACAAGTAATGACTATGCCTGAGTCACTCTTCTACAGTTGCTTCCAAGCGGTGGCCAAGCCAGAGCGAGAGATGCTGGTCCGGGTTACAGCGGCCAATCAACAACAGATCCCTGTCACAGGAGTCGTGTGGATGAATCTACGGCTATGTGGGCAAGAAGTGGGACGGAAAGGTATCCTGTTGGTTCCTGAGACGTTCAAAGAAGATGTGCCTGTGATAATGGGCATGAATATTGTGCGGGGGCTGGGCTATTGGAAGCAAGCCACTCCATACAAACCTACTCAGAAAGCGTTTCAACGGCTGATCCGATTCTGTGGGACACAGAAAAGTGTCCCAGCACACCAGTCTGTGGGAACGATCCGAGCTCCAGGAAAGGCTACCCAACACCCTCCCCCCTGGACGGGAGACCGCGTTGATGTTACCCGTGGGAACCTTCCGCAATCTTGAAGGTATGGAGGTGTTCATCGAACCGATGGCCCTAGGAGAGTTGAATCAGGATGTCCTGGTGGCCGGAACACTGGGAGTGGTCCAGAATGGACGAGTACCAATAAGAGCTGGGAATATGAGACATCTAGAAGTTTCCCTGACACCAGGAGTAGAACTGGCTCGTATGTACCTACATCTGGGAGAAGTACTGAGTCGGAGAGAAGTGACTCTAGCTCCGGTAGGTGATGCCGTTTGGACCCTGGCAGTTACTGCCAGCGTAGAAGAGGTGCCGACCCCAGAATGGAATGGGAGAACCATCTTGGATCAAATGGAAATAGATTTGAAGGCTTTCAGTTCGGACCAACAGCAAGCAGTTAAAAAGATGATGTGGGAGAATCAGGCTGCATTTGTCCATCACGCCGATAACTTTGACTGCACGGATGCTATCACACATGAGATACCGACGGGGGACACTCCACCAATTCGGGAGAGATATCGGCAGATTCTCCAAGTTGCACCAGGTAGTGAAAACGCAGTTGAAACAGATGATAGATTCTGGAGTGGTGCGGCGTAGCCAGAGCCCTTGGGCGGCCCCAGTGGTGCTTGTTAAGAAGAAGGATGGCACTATTCTGTTTTGTGTGGATTACCGGCGGTTCAATGAATGCACCGTGTGAGACTCATATCCTCTGCCATGTATCGAGGAGTCTCTGATGGCTCTAGGACGAGCCAAATACTTCTCTACCTTGGACCTGGCGAGTGGGTACTGGCAAGTACCAGTGGCCGAGCAAGACAAGGCAAAGACGGCATTCATACTCCCCATGGGACTATTCGAATTCAACAGGGTGCCATTTGGGCTGACTAATACCCCATGGACCTTCCAGCGGCTGATGGAGAGATGCTTGGGAGACCTGAATTTTGAAGCCACTCTGATATACCTGACAACAATATATATGGCTATGGGTAAACAGGCTGGTGGTAACAAACAGCCGGTTTAAAAAAAAAACACTCCACTGTCAAATTTATATGCCTTTTAAAGTTAAAAATGTAAAAAAATATTCTTTCTTGGGGAGTAGTGACACGTTGTTATACAGATACAGACATTCTCAACCACTACAAGGTAACTGTGACACAAACCTACATGTTCAGTACACTAGTCTGTGATTCATTTTTTAAATAAATTTCCAATTGGAAAAAGTCCAGGACAGGTGATCCTCTCCTTCTTCTGTTAAAAGGCATATGCCATTTTGAGCAATTTGTCCAAAATGATTCAGATTCACTATTCATGGTCATTTCTATATTTATTTGCTGTTGCTTATATACCGTAGTACCAACAAATTCCACAGCACTGTAAAGAGATTTTCACCATTCAATCCTTGTCCCCAAGGGGGCTCACATCAGCCTTGAGAGGGGCCCATTTTGCTGCCGCTGTAAATATATGTTCTCTAGGATCTCCGTATCCTTGCATGTTTGCATTGGCCCACCAAAGCACCAGAGGCTGTTCTTGCAGACCAACAACCTGACATAATGGGTCCATGTTTCCAGCAAAAGGCACTACTGTCTACCAGTTTTTAGTTTTTATATAAGGGAACATGCATGATATTCTATATAGCTACAGGATCCAGCCTAAACAATTCAGCAGACAGGAGCTTGATTCTTCCTGTAGAGGAAACTAGGCATTTATGTTGTATTTTCTCAAGAGTTAACAAATATCCAAAGGGTTCCAACAGAGGGATTTTTTCACTCCACTTTACGAGGGGGCTGCACCTCTACATATTATAAAGGATGGAGGCTGGTGATGATGACCAGGGTAGTACTTAAACAGTTATGCTCTACAAGTTTTGCCTTGTCCAGTAAAAATGTTAGTTCATACCCTGCAGTTATTGAATGTGTTATTTCAGCTTTTCTACATGTTTCTCTCATTCCCAAAGGCTTGTGGGAATCTATATCTACTTTTACCTGCTAATAGACTATAATATGCCTGGGGACAGCAATTCGAAACTAACACCTTGTGCTGCATGCTACAGTTTGCCAAAAGGCTGTAGGGAAGTTTGAGGGTTGGTTAGAGGACCACGCTGCTCCAATTATGTGGAATGTGAATTGACAGAAATATTTCGGTAATTATTGCTTGGAGGGTTTTAAGAAAGGCTTTCTTGTATATTCATGTACAGTAGGAGAACAATATAACTTAGTTTGAAATGTATACTGACTCTATGAAGCTCACTGTAGGTTGATACTGTATACAATAACATATGTTTGTGCATCTACTACTTTACATGGGGTCTTTGGAGATATTGAAAGTTTGCCAAGATATAAAAGCACTGACAATGACAGTGATATAAAGAACTATAGCTGAGGCTATTATCACACTGCCGTTGAAGACGAAAAATTTGATCAAATGTGGTCAGATCCCTATTACAAATCTGTCAAACATTTCTGGGATCTGTTGTATGAGCCTGAGATGTAAGCTAACAACAAAAATAATTTCCCCATAGAAAATGCTTGCACGCTATAGAAACATTGAAAGGCCTATGGGCACTCCCGTGGTCCAGGCCACCAGAAAGGCCCCTATAGTGTGCAATCATGACCACCTTGGATTGCAGAATGGTCGTAACTAAAGATGAGCGAATCGAAGTTGACAAAGTGGAATTCGATCCATTATATTCCATTTTCCATTATATTATTATATTAACCCCTTAAGGACCTACATGTATGGCGCAGATGTCTGTGACTTAAAGGGAACCTGTCACCGGGATTTTGTGTATAGAGCTGAGAACATGGGCTGCTAGATGGCCGCTAGCACATCCGCAATACCCAGTCCCCATAGCTCTGTGTGCTTTTATTGTGTAAAAAAAACAATTTGATACATATGCAAATTAACCTGAGATGAGTCCTGTCCTTGACTAATCTCACATACAGGACTCATCTCAGGTTAATTACATATGTATCAATCGTTTTTTTTTTTTACACAATAAAAGCACACAGAGCTATGGGGACTGGGTATTGCAGATGTGCTAGCGGCCATCTAGCAACCCATGTCCTCAGCTCTATACACAAAATCCCGGTGACAGGATCCCTTTAAGGACCAGCGCCATACAGCTTATCTCCTGCACCCACCCGATCTGCGGCATGGGTCCGCCAGTCACTGATAGCCGGACCCCTGCTGCATGCGCCGGCATCAGTGAAATCACCGATGCCAGCGCATTAACCCTTTATGTGCCGCGGTCAGAGCTGACCATGGCACGTCCGCCAGCGCTGCTGTGACGGGGACCCGATGGCAGGAAAAGCATCCCGATGCCTTCCTTAGGCATTGTGGCTGCCTCCCGTGGCAACCTGTGAGATCCAGCCCCCTAGATCTCATAGGCAAACAGGCTGTAAGTGTATTACAGTCTGTAATACACTTACAGCCAATGCATCACAATACAGAAGTATTGTAATGCATTGTAGAGGGGATCAGACCCCCAAAAGTTGAAGTCCTAAAGTGTAAAAAAAAAGTAAAAAATATAAAGTTTTACAAAACAATTTAGTTTCAAGTTAAAAAAAAGTATCCTTTTCCCAAAATAAAGTAAAAAAAAATTGTAGACATATTAGGTATTGCCGCATCCATATCGATGGGCTCTATAAAAATATCACATGACCTAACCCCTCAAATGAACACAGTCAAAAAAAAAAACTGCTACAAAAATATTTTTTTGTCACCTTACATCACTAAAAGTGCAACACCTCGGTCAGCATTTGGTCAGTAATCCATCAGTACTGCTAAAGCCCAAAATAACAGGAGTGGATACAAAACAGAGATGACACGTGAATAGAATATTTGCATGTCTTCTGTGTTTTGTACCTTCTCCTGTTTTTGGTTACCAAATCATAAGCCAATTCTGATGCAAAATAGGGACCATGTCATGCAGGCCTTACAGCTGTTAAACAGGATCCGTTGTGCATCTTATTTTTCCTTTCTCCTAACAGATCAGAAGAAGGGTCAAATAAATGATGGTCAGCCAGGCCGAAAGGCAAAATAGTGGCCCAGTCATGAAGTGGGGAGGGTGGGAACAGCATGAGAAGTCCACAGAGTGGCCCTATGACATAGTGGTGAGGTGGAAGCAGCATGAGGAGACAACAGAGTGGCCCAATGCCAGAGTCTGGAGGTGGCAGCAGCATCATGAGGAGGCCACAGAGTGGCAAAATGACAGTGTGGAGGTGGCAGCAGCATTAGGAGGCCACAGAGTGGCACAATGCCAGAGTCTGGAGGTGGCAGTAGCATCAGGAGGAGGCCACAGAGTGGCACAATGACAATTGAGGAGGTGGCTGCAGCAGCATCAGGAGGATTCCACAGAGTGGCACAATTGCGGTCGTAGGACGCATGGCAATGGGTCCCTTAACCACTTCAACCCCGCTAGCTGAAACCCCCTTAATGACCAGGCCACTTTTTACACTTCTGCACTACACTACTTTCACCGTTTATCGCTCGGTCATGCAACTTACCACCCAAATGAATTTTACCTCCTTTTCTTCTCACTAATAGAGCTTTCATTTGGTGGTATTTCATTGCTGCTGACGTTTTTACTTTTTTTGTTATTAATCAAAATGTAACGATTTTTTTGCAAAAAAAATGACATTTTTCACTTTCAGCTGTAAAATTTTGCAAAAAAAGCGACATCCATATATAAATTTTTCGCTAAATTTATTGTTCTATGTGTCTTTGATTAAAAAAAAAAATGTTTGGGCAAAAAAGAAAAATGGTTTGGGTAAAAGTTATAGCGTTTACAAACTATGGTACAAAAATGTGAATTTCCGCTTTTTGAAGCAGCTCTGACTTTCTGAGCACCTGTCATGTTTCCTGAGGTTCTACAGTGCCCAAACAGTAGAAAAACCCCACAAATGACCCCATTTCAGAAAGTTCACATCCTAAGGTATTCGCTGATGGGCATAGTGAGTTCATAGAAATTTTTATTTTTTGTCACAAGTTAGCGGAAAATGATGATTTATATATATATTTTTTTTTTCTTACAAAGTCTCATATTCCACTAACTTGCGACAAAAAATAAAAAATTCTAGGAACTCGCCATGCCCCTCACGGAATACCTTGGGGTGTCTTCTTTCCAAAATGGGGTCACTTGTGGCGTAGTTATACTGCCCTGGCAATTTAGGGGCCCATAGTTTGCAATCAAAATCTGTAAAAAATGACCGGTGTAATCCGAAAGGTGCACTGTGGAATGTGGGTCCCTATGCCCACCTAGGCTGCAAAAAAGTGTCACACATCTGGTATCGCCGTACTTAGGAGAAGTTGGGGAATGTGTTTTGGGGTGTCATTTTACATATAACCATGCGGGGTGAGAGAAATATCTTGGCAAAAGACAACTTTAAAAAAAAAATTATACAAAGTTGGCATTTGACCAAGATATTTTTCTCACCCAGCATGGGTATATGTAAAATGACACCCCAAAACACATTCCCCAACTTCTCCTGAGTACGGCGATACCAGATGTGTGACACTTTTTTGCAGCCAAGGTGGGCAAAGGGGCACATATTCCAAAGTGCACCTTTTGGATTTTGCAGGCCATTTTTTACACATTTTGTTTGCAAAGTACTTCTCACACATTTGGCCCCTAAATTGCCAGGGCAGTATAACTACGCCACAAGTGACCCCATTTTGGAAAGAAGACACCCCAAGGTATTCCGTGAGGGGCATGGCGAGTTCCTAGAATTTTTTATTTTTTGTCACAAGTTAGCGGAAAATGTGGATTTTATTTTTTTCTTACAAAGTCTCATATTCCACTAACTTGCGACAAAAAATAAAAAATTCTAGGAACTCGCCATGCCCCTCACGGAATACCTTGGGGTGTCTTCTTTCCAAAATGGGGTCACTTGTGGCGTAGTTATATTGCCCTGGCAATTTAGGGGCCCAAATGTGTGAGAAGTACTTTGCAATCAAAATGTGTAAAAAATGGCCTGCGAAATCCGAAAGGTGCACTTTGGAATATGTGCCCCTTTGCCCACCTTGGCTGCAAAAAAGTGTCACACATCTGGTATCGCCGTACTCAGGAGAAGTTGGGGAATGTGTTTTGGGGTGTCATTTTACATATACCCATGCTGGGTGAGAGAAATATCTTGGCAAAAGACAACTTTTCCCATTTTTTTATACAAAGTTGGCATTTGACCAAGATATTTATCTCACCCAGCATGGGTATATGTAAAATGACACCCCAAAACACATTCCCCAGCTTCTCCTGAGTACGGCGATACCACATGTGTGACACTTTTTTGCAGCCTAGATGCGCAAAGGTGCCCAAATTCCTTTTAGGAGGGCATTTTTAGACATTTGGATCCCAGACTTCTTCTCACGCTTTAGGGCCCCTAAATAGCCAGGGCAGTATAAATAC
The DNA here is from genome assembly GCF_014858855.1 of Bufo gargarizans. Lineage (NCBI taxonomy): Eukaryota > Metazoa > Chordata > Amphibia > Anura > Bufonidae > Bufo > Bufo gargarizans. The sequence continues at coordinate 125,533,266 of NC_058085.1, forward strand.
CCCACATGTGACCCCACTTTGGAAAGAAGACACCCCAAGGTATTCAATGAGGGGCATAGCGAGTTCATAGAAATTTTTTTTGGGCATAAGTTAGCGGAAATTGATTTTTTTTTTTTGTTTTTTTCTCACAAAGTCTCACTTTCCGCTAACTTAGGACAAAAATTTAAATCTTTCATGGACTCAATATGCCCCTCAGAGAATACCTTGGGGTGTCTTCTTTCCAAAATGGGGTCAGTTGTGGGGTGTTTGTACTGCCCTGGCATTTAAGGGTCTCCGCAATCATTACATGTATGGCCAGCATTAGGAGTTTCTGCTATTCTCCTTATATTGAGCATACAGGTAATGAGATATTTTTTTTTCCGTTCAGCCTCTGGGCTGAAAGAAAAAAAATTAACGTCACAGATTTCTTCATTCGCATCGATCAATGTGGATGGAAAAATCTCTGCCAAAAAAAAAAAAGGAGGGGAAAGGCGTCTGCCAGGACATAGGAGCTCCGCCCAACATCCATACCCACTTAGCTCGTATGCCCTGGCAAACCAGATTTCTCCATTCACATCAATCAATGTGGATGAATAAATCATTGCCGGGATTTTTTTTTTTATATACAAAGTATTTGCCAAAGCATAGGAACGCCGCCTCCTCCTCAGCTCGTATGCCCTGGCAAATGTATCTTTTACTGCAGAGGAGAAATCTCGTCTTGCAGCGCCGCATACACCGACTTGCGTGTAATCTGACAGCAGCGCAATGCTTCTGTCAGAATGCACATCAGTGCTGCAGCTAGTCGATCGGTTGGTCCACCTGGAAGGTAAAAAAAAAAAAAAAAGAAATAACCAGGCCGCAACGCAATAATTTTATTAACTTTGGAACAGAACATATATTTAAGGCTGTCATGGAACCATGAACCAGACGTACAACAAGAGATAAGTGGAAATAAGAAGGCTTTATTGAAAATCAAGCTGTAAGCAAAAGTCCAAACGGATGGCTAAACCAAAGCAGGGTCTTGCGTAGCCAGAGGTCAGGAACCAGAAGGGTAGTCAGACGAAGCCAGGATCAGGAACCAGCGGGGTAGTCAGACGAGGCCAGGATCAGGAACCAGAAGCAGCAGCAGTCTTAGAAGCATGTGAACACAGGAGGACCAAGCAAGGAACTGAAGCCACAGACCTCCTATATATATGAGCTAGGCATCCAGCTCCTCCCAGTGGGAAGGAGAAGCCGCAGGGTGGGAGGCTACAAGAAACCCAGAAACCAAGATGGCCGCCAGCACATGTCAAACGAAGGAGAACAGCAAGAAGGTAAGACCATGACAGTACCTCCCCCTCAAGGGCCCCTCCTCCGCGGAGTAAGGAACGGTTTCTGAGGGAAGCGTGCGTGGAAGGCTCGGAGCAAAGCAGGAGCATGGACATCTGCGGAGGGAACCCAGGAACGCTCCTCTGGACCATAACCACGCCAATGGACCAAAAACTGCAACCGACCGCGGACCAGGCGTGAGTCCAGGATATTGCTCACCTCATATTCCTCACGATTGCCCACTTGGACCGGACGGGGCCGAGGAACCGAGGAAGTGAAACGATTACACACCAATGGCTTCAACAGGGAGACATGAAACACGTTGGAGATCCGCATGCCAGGAGGAAGCGCAAGGGCATAGGCTACCGGGTTTACCCTGCGAAGCACTCGGAAGGGACCAACAAAGCGAGGCGCCAGCTTGGGAGTGGGCACTCGAAGGTTGAGGTTGCGGGTGGACAACCATACACGGTCTCCGACCTGGTAGGAAGGAGCGGGCGCTCGTCTGCGATCAGCCTGGAGTCTCTGGCGCTGCGCAGAGACCTCAAGGGACCTCTGGATCTGTACCCAAGAAGCACGTAGGACGGAAAGGTGATCCTCCACAGCCGGAATATCCTGGGGAGAGAATACCTCCGGTAACACGGCAGGTTGGAACCCATAATTGGCCATGAAGGGAGACGTCCCAGAGGAAGAGTTCACCGCCGTGTTCCTGGCAAACTCAGCCCAAGGCAGGAGGTCAACCCAATTGTCTTGGTGATCGGAGACATAGCAACGAAGGAATTGCTCCAAGGCCTGATTGGATCGTTCTGCGGCCCCATTGGACTGAGGGTGGTAGGCCGAGGAGAAAGAGAGATGAATCCCCAACTGGGAGCAAAAGGCGCGCCAGAACCTGGACACAAACTGACTCCCCCGATCCGACACAATCTCCTTGGGCAAACCGTGCAACCGGAAGACCTCCCTGGCAAAAATCGTGGCCAACTCTTGTGCAGAGGGTAACTTCTTGAGAGGAACACAGTGGCACATTTTGGAAAACCGATCCACAATCATGAGAATGACCGTATGGCCTCGGGATGCAGGGAGGTCCACAATGAAATCCATCCCCAGGTGTGACCATGGGCGCTCCCCGGTGGCTATGGGTTGCAAAAGGCCCAACGGAAGGTGCCGAGGGGACTTACTCTGGGCACAAACGGAGCATGCCGCTACATATGCGGCGATGTCGGAACGTAGAGAAGGCCACCAGAACAGACGTGAAACAGCCCAGGACAGCTGATTCTTTCCAGGATGCCCCGCGGCCTTGGAGTTATGGTAGGTTCGCAACAACCGAGTGCGCAACTCCTCAGGCACAAAACATCTGCCGTTGGGTCTCCCAGAGGGAGCACCAGATTGAGCCGCCAAAATCTGCTCACCCAGGGGAGAGGTCAGGCTGGTGCGAATGGCGGCCAGGATCTGATTCGGAGGTATGACCGAAGTCGGAATCGACTCCTCCCCGGACAGCTCGGAGTACTGCCGTGATAAGGCATCCGCTCTGATGTTCTTGGAACCGGGTAGGTAGGAGACCACGTAATTAAAACGTGACAAGAACAGAGCCCATCTGGCCTGACGTGGTGTCAATCTCTTGGCCTCAGAAAGGTAGGTCAGATTCTTGTGGTCCGTCAGGATGAGAACCGGAACCACCGAACCCTCGAGCAAGTGCCTCCATTCTTTAAGGGCCTGCACGATGGCCAATAACTCCCTGTCACCAATCTGATAGTTGCACTCCGCGGAAGACAGTTTCCGGGAGTAAAACCCACAAGGAAGCAGAGGACCCTCTGGTGTTCTACGCTGAGACAGAAGGGCGCCTACTCCCGTCTCAGACGCGTCCACCTCGAGGACAAAGGGCAACCCAGGGTTGGGATGCGACAGAATCGGAGCCGACACAAAGGCGGACTTTAGAGCCTCAAAAGCTCGGATGGCCTCGAGCGGCCAGACCTGGAAATTACTGCCCTTCCTGGTCAGATCCGTGAGAGGCTTGGCTAGCATAGAAAAGTCCCTGATGAACTTCCGATAATAATTGGCGAAGCCCAAAAAGCGCTGCAGAGCACGGAGACCACTGGGCTGGGGCCACTGTAAGACAGCCGAAACCTTCTCAGGATCCATGGAGAACCCCTCAGCGGAAATGATGTAACCTAAGAAGGTTACCTGGGATCGGTGAAATTCGCATTTCTCAAGCTTACCGAACAGCCTGTTCTCTCGTAACCGTTGCAACACTCGTCTGACATCCATAATGTGGGCCTCCATGGATTCAGAATATACCAAGATGTCATCCAAATAGACCACCACACACTGCTGCAACAGGTCACGGAAAACATCGTTGATGAATTCCTGGAAGACTGCGGGCGCATTGCACAACCCAAAGGGCATAACCAAGGATTCATAATGACCGGTCCTGGTGTTAAACGCGGTCTTCCACTCATCGCCCGCCTTGATCCTTACCAGGTTATATGCCGCCCTCAGGTCGAGTTTGGTAAAGACCGTGGCCCCTTTGAGGCGATCGAACAGCTCGGAAATCAAGGGTATCGGGTAAGCGTTCTTGATCGTGATGCGATTGAGACCCCTGTAATCGATGCAAGGCCTCAACTCACCGCCCTTCTTTTTCACAAAGAAAAATCCAGCCCCTGCCGGGGACGAGGATTTGCGAATGTGTCCGCGTGAAAGCGCCTCCCTCACGTACTCCTCCATGGCCTCATTCTCCGCTACCGACAGTGGATAGACTTTGCCACGAGGAGGAACGGCACCAGATTGTAACTCTATGGCACAATCGTATGGGCGGTGCGGAGGTAGGGCAACCTCGCGCACCTTATCGAATACATCCCGGTACTCTTCGTATTCAGGAGGCAACAGAGAGTCCGAGGAAGTACACAGCAACTTGACAGGCCCATGGATGCAACTAGCCCCACACTGCGGTGACCACGAGAGGATCTCGGCCGATCTCCAATCGAAAGTCGGATTATGCTTCTGGAGCCAGGGGTATCCCAAGACCACCGAGTAGTGTGGAGACGAAATCACCTGGAGACAGACCAACTCTCTGTGAACGGCATCAATGGCTATCCCCACTGGAAGGGTCTCATGAGTCACGTGTGGCGGCAGAAGGGGTCTGCCGTCTATCGCCTCAAGAGCCAGTGGGGAACCTCGAGGCTGCAGAGGAATGGAATTGGCGGCAGCGAACACACTATCAATGAACAAACCGCCAGCACCAGAGTCCACCAACGCCTGGGTCGTCACCGAGCCCCCGACCCAGGAGAGGACAACAGTGATCAGTGGTTTGTCAACACGGGAAACCGGGGACGAGGAGACTCCACCCAAGATCTGCCCCCGACAGGATCTCAGGTGCGAGCGTTTCCCGGACGATTCGGACATGCCAACCGAAAATGCCCACCGAGACCACAGTACATGCATCGGCCCTCGCGTCTCCGGAGTACCCTCTCCCCCTCGGACAGGCGAGCAAACCCCAGCTGCATGGGTTCACCCCCAGACAAGTCATCCCCAGGAGGCGTGGGAGGAGAGGGAGGCACGGGTGGGACAGCAAACGTAGGCGCCAATCTGTTAGAAGGCCTCCGCAGGCTCTCCTTAAAGGAAGGTCTCTCCCTGAGTCTGGTGTCAATCAAAATCAGGAAAGAAATAAGAGACTCGAGCTCCACTGGTAGGTCCTTAGCTGCAACCTCATCCTTCAAGGCATCCGAGAGACCATGAGAGAAAGCAGCGACCAGAGCCTCATTATTCCAGCCCACCTCTGCTGCCAGGGTACTAAACTCAATGGCGTATTCAGCTACGGATCGTGAACCCTGTCTGATGGACATAAGGAGCTCCGCAGCAGAGGCAGCACGAGCCGGCACATCGAATACCTTCCGAAGAGAAGCAAAAAAACCGGAAAACTCGGCAACCACCGGATTGTTGTTCTCCCATAAAGGGCTGGCCCAGGCCAAGGCCTTGTCCGAGAGCAGCGAGATCAAGAAGCCCACCTTTGATCTCTCAGTAGGAAAGGCATGTGGCAGCAACTCGAAATAAATGCCCACCTGGTTAAGGAAACCTCGGCACTGAGTTGGCTCTCCCCCAAAGCGCTGTGGAAGGGGGGCAGAACCGGTCATACCCCGAGACACCGCAGGCGCAGCAACAGGTGTCGGGGTAGACTCTGGCGCAACAACCGGAGCGGCAGTAGGAGCGGGCCCAGGAGTGACAACCGACCCATCGGCAACGGAAGCGAAATGAGCCGTGCGTTCAAGCAGGGTTTGCAACGCCACAGCGAACCGACCCAACAGGTGATCCTGCTGATCAAGTCTGGCAATCAGCGTAGGTAGCGAGGATGGCCCTGTACCGTCAGAATTCATGGCTTGGTCCTAATGTCATGGAACCATGAACCAGACGTACAACAAGAGATAAGTGGAAATAAGAAGGCTTTATTGAAAATCAAGCTGTAAGCAAAAGTCCAAACGGATGGCTAAACCGAAGCAGGGTCTTGCGTAGCCAGAGGTCAGGAACCAGAAGGGTAGTCAGACGAAGCCAGGATCAGGAACCAGCGGGGTAGTCAGACGAGGCCAGGATCAGGAACCAGAAGCAGCAGCAGTCTTAGAAGCATGTGAACACAGGAGGACCAAGCAAGGAACTGAAGCCACAGACCTCCTATATATATGAGCTAGGCATCCAGCTCCTCCCAGTGGGAAGGAGAAGCCGCAGGGTGGGAGGCTACAAGAAACCCAGAAACCAAGATGGCCGCCAGCACATGTCAAACGAAGGAGAACAGCAAGAAGGTAAGACCATGACAAAGGCTGCTTGCAGCCTGTAATTGTGGGCGGAGCGCCCTCCTGCATTTAAACCCCCGGCTACAAGCAGGAGGGCGCCCGTTCGTTGCAGTTCCGCCTGTCCGTGACGCCACTTCCGGTTTCGACAACTTCCGTGACGTCACTTCCGGTTTCGCGTCCTCGAGGAATCCAGACCGCGGCGCCTCCGGTAAGTGGTCCCGGCTGGGCAGTTGAGCCCTATCATCAGAGCATGCACCACCACGTCTCTCCCCACGGTCATAGCAGGTCCGGTCGGCATCTCCTGCGCCCCCCCCCCCCCTTCACTGGCACGGGGGGGTGGTCGGTACGGCAGCACTGGGGCCTAGTTGGAGCCGCGGTCCTCAGATGAGGGACAGGTTCCCTGCAGAGAGGGACTCCATCTGTCCGGTCAGGTGGGAGGACTCAGATGGGAGGACCCGGTCACCTCCTGTCTTCCTGGGCTTGCACTGCTCCTGCTAGCCATGCCGGGTCCTCCAACGTGCACCCCAGCTGTCCCTGTCACTCAGGGTCAGCATGGGAAGGGGGGCCAGGCTGTTCCCGGGGAGCTTGGGGTGGCTAGCAGGCGGCGCGGCGTGTCACAATCCTCTGCTAGCCGGCCCGCTGCGGGCACCGCTCCTCTATCCCCCACAGATCAGGGGGTGGGTTCTGCCGGCCTGCAGCGGCCTCAACGGTGCCCAGTGTCCCCAGGGCACTGGGGTCGCAAATCGTGCAGGGTACGTTTTGTGTTTATTCCAGGGTTCCTTCAGTACGCAAATTCCTGGAATCAGTCAGGGGCCATACGTCCCCTGAACCGCACAGGCGCTTGTGTTTTTGTGGTATTCTTGAAGCACGCTGGTGCTCTGGCTTCCCTGAATCGCGCAGGTTTTGTTCCCTGTTTCGCTCAGGTGTCATGTTCTCGGATTCTCAGGTTTCACGGTTCCAAATCGCATGCGTCATGTCTTCCCTGAATCGCTCAGGGTATGTTTTCTCCAAAACGCAGGTGTCATGTCCCCAAAAATCACTTGTGTCATGTCTTCCCTGAATCGCTCAGGTTATGTTTTTTCCAAATCGCAAGTGTCATGCCCCCAAAAGTCGCATGTGTCATGTCTTCCCTGAATCGCTCAGGTTATGTTTTTTCCAAATCGCAGGTGTCATGCCCCCAAAAGTCGCATGTGTCATGTCTTCCCTGAATCGCTCAGGTTATTGTTTTCTCCAAATCGCAGGTGTCATGTCCCCAAGAATCGCAGGTGTCATGTCTTCCCTGAATCACTCAGGTTATGTTTTTCCAAATCGCAAGTGTCATGTTCCCAAGCAATCACAGGTGTCATGTCTTCCCTGAATCGCTCAGGTTATGTTTTTTCCAAATCGCAGGTGTCATGCTATGTCTTCCCTGAATCGCTCAGGTTATGTTTTTTCCAAATCGCAGGTGTCATGCTATGTCTTCCCTGAATCGCTCAGGTTATGTTTTTTCCAAATCGCAGGTGTCATGCCATGTCTTCCCTGAATCGCTAAGGTTATGTTTTCTCCAAATCGCAGGTGTCAGGTTCCCAAGAATCGCATGTGTCATGTCTTCCCTGAATCGCTCAGGTTTTGTTTTCTCCAAATCGCAGGTGTCATGTCCCCAAGAGTCGCTTGTGCCATGTCTTCCCTAGGTGGCTCAGGGCTCAGGTTCCCTGAATCACTCCGGCGTCTGCATCCCCTTAGTCACTTAGGGGTAACGTTCCAGGTCTGGTGTGTTCCCTGAATCACTCCGGCGTCTGCATCCCCTTAGTCACTTAGGGGTAACGTTCCAGGTATGGTGTGTTCCCTGAATCGCTCAGGCCTGGTGTGTTCCCTGAATCACTCAGGCCTGGTGTGTTCCCTGAATCGCTCAGGTCTGGTGTGTTCCCTGAATCGCTCAGGTCTGGTGTGTTCCCTGAATCACTCAGGTCTTGTGTTCCCTGAATCGCTCAGGTCTGGTGTGTTCCCTGAATCGCTCAGGTCTTGTGTTCCCTGAATCGCTCAGGTCTTGTGTTCCCTGAATCGCTCAGGTCTGGTGTACCCTGATTCGCTCAGTTCTGGTGTGTACCCTGATTCGCTCAGGTGTGGTGTTCCTGGTTTACTCGGGTATCAGGTGCTCCCTGTTTCGAAAAAAAAAAAAAAAAAAGTTCAACAGGTTGTCTCCCCCGAGGTGGGTAGTCTGAGTCTCGCGGTTCCCTTCGCGCCATAGGGGCCGGTCATTCATACTCATCGCCGGGTCTCGTTCGAACACAACTTATTTCTCCACGTAAACAGAGCCTCAGGCCTCCAGAGCTTCAAGCAAGCTTCTATTGTGTCACCAGGCTCCTCCTTGTGCAGGTAGGTTCAGCCAGAGGTTTCTGTTGCACCTTGTCCCGGCGTCAAGCATGTCTTCTCACGAGCTTCCGTTCATAGGTTTCTGCTCACCTCTGAGAATAGTAGCGTGAGTGATTCTGGTAAGTATATATTAAAACACATTTCCGTACCAACCCGTCCTCTGACGGGTGTCGTCTTGTTGTCCGTAGGGGGGGGGGGGGGAATTTTTATTCATCTGTCGTTGTCATACCTCCTCAGGCAGCGTAAAGATGTCTCAGGCTCCAGAAACAGATGATAGCCTATCTTTAGGGACTTCCGTGTCAGGGCGTGCCAGCAACCCCTCTCTGCAAAGCTGGACCATCCCGAAGCTCATCGCAGAGCTCAACAGGAGGGGAATCCGTCATCCCGCTTCCGCGAGGAAGGCAGAGCTGTACCGCCTCCTGATGCCTCCTGATGACAGAACCAGAGGGCCCCAATGACCAGCCCTCTCTGTCGTCTATACAGCTGTACATTCTGCAGTTGCAGGCTACCATTGGCAGCCTGGCAGGTTCGGTGGCAGACATACAGACCAGGATGGGGGAATTGGAGTCCCGGCCTCTGGCGGCACCACCTTCCCCAGCCCCTCCTGCCTTGCCTTCCACGTCTCAGGATGCAGCTCCAGGTATGGTCCGTGCCAGCCCCCAGATTTCCCCCTCGCACTTCATCCCCGAGAACCTCAAAAGAGACATTCTGGCAGGGAGGGACGTCAACCTGGCGTCCATTCTCATTGCGTCCCAGGACGTGTCAAAGAACAGTGATCAGTTGCGGGGAGGTCTCGGTAGTTCTCAGGGCCAAGGACGCCCGACTGAACCGAAAACTATTGATTCCGGAGTTCGTCCTGGCTTTTAGCCTCTATAGGGACACCATATGTGGCGTCCAGCCACAGAGGCGGGAAGAGATGGACTCGTACTTGTACCAAGTCACCGACTTGGGGTACAAGTACGGCGGGACCAACTTCTACGATTACCACCGGTCTTTCTCGGCCAAGGCAGCCGCAGCCCTCGTCCAATTTCAGTTCCGCACGGACTGGGCCAATCTAGATATGGAGCTGTTTTGTTGCCATTTTGCGGGGTTACAGGCTCCAACTTGCGCAGCGTGCCAGTCAATTCAGCACACCGCCGACTGGTGTCCCAACCTCCCCACCCCGGCCCGGGAGGGTTCCTTGCCAGGCCCCTCTGGCACCCAGCGGTTCCAGGGCTCCACCGATAAACTGGGCAGGCCCATCACATACCTGGGGCAGAGTCAGGTGTGCAATAATTTCAATGCGGGGGTTGCAGTTTCAATAGCTGTCGCGCATTGCACATCTGCTCCCTCTGTTTCAGGGTCCATCCCCGCCCCAGCTGCCCCAAGAGACAGCGAAAGAACCTATGACTGACCGATGTTAATGTCGAGCTCCTGGGTGTCCTATTAGAAAACCACCCCGATCACCAAGCCGTCCAGTTCCTGCTCACCGGTTTCGAAAGGGGTTTCCATACGGGCCTCATTGCCCTCCCCCAAGTTTCCTGGGAGGGAAGGAACCTGCAGTCAGCTTGTCAAGATCCGGCGGCGGTGGCCACCCTCTTGCAGGATGTGGTCCAGAAGGGTTTTTTGCTGGGCCCGTTTGAGGCCATTCCCTTCAGCACTTGGAGGATAAACCCGATTGGTTTGGTCTTCAAGCAGGCCTCTAATAAAAAGCGCTTAATTTATGACTTGTCGGCTCCACACATGTCAACTGTCCCCAGCCTCAACTCCCTGATCCCGTCAGAGGAGTTCTCCATGTCATATGCGTCCATTGATGAGGCCATCCAGTACATCCTGCTGGCCGGGGAAGGGGCTTGGCTGGCCAAGGCCGACATTGCGGACGCCTTTAAACTACTCCCTATCCTTCCCCAGTTGTGGCAGTATTACGGGTTGCGTTGGGAGGACGGCTACTATTTTGCCAACCGGCTCACCTTTGGGTCCAAGAGCAGCCCGTGGCTGTTTGACAGGTTCGCCTGTGCGCTGCACTGGATCCTGGTCCACCACGGGGGTCTGGACATGGTCATCCATTATTTGGATGACTTTCTGATCGTGGAGAGGCCCCAGGGTTCCCCCTCGGGGTTGGCAAGCCTGCTTCAGCTATTCGCCAGTCTCGAGGTCCCTGTGGCGTCGGCTAAAACAGAGGGTCCGGGCACCAGAGTCACCTTCTTGGGCATTACCCTGGATTCGGTCTGCATGGAGGCCAGCCTCCCCGCAGCCAAGCTGGCCAAGATCCAGTCCGCTGTCTCCTCCGCGGCCTCTTCCAGGGTCCTGTCCAAGCAGGAGCTCCAGTCCCTGCTTGGATTCCTCAACTGTGCTTTCAAGATCATGCCCCAGGGCAGGGCCTTCACTTCCCGGCTCCTCAGTCTCCTCCCGACAGCCCCGGATCAGGACTCCACCATCCAACTAGACAGACACGCCATGGCGGATCTCCAGATGTGGCAGGCTTTCCTGGCCGGGTGGAATGGTATCTCTTTGTTTGTACCATCCCCGGTTTCAGCGTCCCCCACGGTCTTCACCGATGCCGCGGCCTCCTGCGGGTTCGCTGCCATCTTCCATCCACAGTGGTTGGTCGGCGGTTGGCCGGTGGAGCTCATATCCGAGACTGAGGCCATGAAATCCTCCCCGCTGTTAGAATTGTACCCAATTGTGGCGGCAGCCCAGGTGTGGGGTTCTCTCTGGGCAAATAGGTTGGTTATCTTCCGGACTGACAGCCAGGTCCTGGTAGAGATCATATCCAAAGGGAGGGCAAAGTCCTGCAGGATCATGTCCCTTTTGCGTAGACTTGTGTGGCTGTCCTTGTCTTTCAATTTCCATATCGTCCCGGTCCACATCCAAGGGGCACAGAACGTAGCAGCGGACGCCCTGTCTCGTTTTAATTATGATGTCTTCTTTCAGGAGCTCCCAGAGGCAGACCCCGTCGGTGTTCCAGCTCCGCCGTTCAACTCCCTCCTGTTGGACTAGAGCCCTGATAGCGTCTGCACGGTCATTGGTCCAGCGCTCGCTAGCCGCCAACACTGCCAGGAACTATGACGCCAGGTTCAGAGTTTTCAGGGAGTTCAGTGACACCCATCCCCGGGGGGAGGTGGACGAGGTCACGTTCATCATGGCTTTTATAGCCTATTGCCACACGCACCGACACCTGTCAGTCAACACCATCAGGCTGTATTTGGCCGGCATTCAGCACCACCGGATGCTCGGCGACCCCTCTGCCAAATCCATATTTTCCAATCAGGCCATCAAAGCCACCCTCAGGGGCATTCAGAAAGCTGGCACGGTGGTCCAGGTGCGCAGGCAACCGGTGTCGGGTGAGCTTTTCCGCAGATTGTCCGTAGCCCTAGACGGTCTCCCTTTTGGGCAATTGGCAAGCATCATCACCAAAGCGGCCATGTACCTAGGGTTCTATGGGTTCCTTAGGCACGGTGAGTTCACCTGCGGCACGGTCAGTCAAACGACCCTGCTCAGGCGACATCTCACCTGGCACGCGGACCACTTCATACTGTCCATACCATCTACCAAGACCAACCAGGCAGGTCCTCCCACCGAGGTGGAGTTTTTCCCTACGGCCAACTGTTAGTGTCCCGTCAAGGTGCTTCAGGAGCTTCTGGTCTCCCTCCAGTCTTCCGCAGCAGACGACTCATTGCTCCCAGTTAATGGTAGGCCCCTATCTTCGACCCAGTTTGTCTCCAATATCCGCACCCTGGCGGCAGGACTGGGGTATAACCCCAGCATGATATCCGGACACTCTTTTCGCATAGGGGCCGCGTCCGCAGCGTCCAGTCATCAGGTTCCGGCGCACGTCATCCGCAGGATGGGTCGTTGGCGGTCATCCTGCTACGCAAGGTATATTCCCAACCCGCGAGCTGAGATCTCCAGAGCCTTCCGTTCACTGGCTTTATAGGCATCACCATGTTCCAATAAATACTTGTACCCTACACCAGGTCAGTTCTCTTTTTGCCCACTTCTCGAGGCCTTACCTCGTCACTGGCACCGGGCACACTCCAGCCTGTCTGGTTAGGGCAGCACATAGGCATGCCTATTCTGTTCCTCGGTTAAGCTCCTACCACAAATATTTAAGGCTGCTTGCAGCTGCAACACGCCAGACCTGCAGGGTATGACGAAGTGAGGTCACAGTTATGAGTCTGAGTCCTTACGTCTTCTTTCTTGTAGGTCAGGTGGAGTCCGGATCCTGGCGGAGGCAGTCTGGCGTAGCTCCCGTAGCTTTAGCTCCAGCCGCACGATCTGGTCGTCCAGGCTTTCGGAGTCGGGATAGCTGGTCTCCGCTGTCGCCGTCGGCACTTGGAAGGTGGGTGGTTCGTCCTGCTCAGCCGCTGCAGGCTCAGGTGAGGCGTCCGCTTTCCTCCCTCTGCGGATATTCTCCAGGGTAGCTCTGAATCTCTCTGCATCCTGAAGCTCACGGACAGTTTTCTCCCTGCGAGGCAACTCAGGCGAGGGCCATGGGCTAACCCTCTTCTCCACCACTGTTGGTTGCCAGAATACATTTGGGCCAATGAAAGAGCCCCGTTCCTGGAAGGCATGATGGGCCGGTTCTGGAGAGCACATAGGTTCTTGCTCGCAGCCAGGGTGGTCCTCATCAAGGTCCCAGTCCTCCGATTTATTTTTCGGACGGGACACGGCAGTGGCGTAGGGGCCTCGCAGGCCCTCAGCAGGGGTAAATTCAACCTCCTCTCCCTCGGGGAGGTTATGCAGACGTTCTGGGAGGTAGCTCCGCTTGACGGACCTCCTGTTGACATATAAGTCTCGTCCAGTCAGGTAGTCTTTTATGAAACCGAAGCCTCGGTCCTTGTCAAAGGCCACAACCAACCCCATTCTCCTTTCCAGGCGGGGTTGGGTGTCAGTGTGGCACTCGTGAACGGTCTTTGCCAGTTCCTCGTAGTAAATTTTGGTTTTAGTCGTTTTCTTTATTGCGGCCTCCCGGATCTCTGCCATTAGAGCGGACCACTTGAACGAGGGCTGGAAGAAGTCTCTCCAGGAGCCATAATAGGTCTCCGGTTGCGTCCTCGGTGGCGGGCAGGCGGGTCTCTCCGGTCCCGGAGAGTAGGCCGGTGGAGCGTCCTCTTGCTCAACACCAGTCACATTCATGTTTAATAAATCAGGCGCGGACATATCAGCAGGAAAGTCCTCACTCCTCAACATGCTCGATCCTTCTCTGGAGAGCGACAGGGTGGCGCCAATAAGTTCAGACAGATCCTCCCATTGCACTGGGAGGCCGCCCCCCAGGTACTCCAGTATGGGGGAGGCGGAGTCCATTACAGCAGACATGCAAATGTCCAGACAGGGCGGTGGCGCCAGCATACAGCCTTCCCGCACTTTTAGCAGAAGGCGCCAATTTTTACCGCCAATTTAAGATGGAGATGACGCAGCAAACAATTTCAATCCAGCTACGCGGCCATCTTTGAGCAAAATAGCTGTCTATTCATTGACAGCAAGCGGTGGCTTAAATAAGTAGAAAACAGTCCACACAATGCTATTTTCACACCGCAATTATTTACAGTTCACTTTGGCCCAGCAATTTTCAATAAAACAATTGGGGCATGTCACTTTAAGAAAACTTTCAGCACACAGTTTTTAAATCCGCTATGGCGCAGGAATATTCGGATCCTGTTCGTGACGCCAATTTATGCAACACGCCAGACCTGCAGGGTATGACGAAGTGAGGTCACAGTTATGGGCAATCGAGGGTACTCACTATATTTGGAAGAACCCTGGGCAGGCGCGTGGCAGTGAAGGAGAGGTAGACACGGTTCCTCTGGGGCACGCTCTGTAGATAGGGACCAGGCCTGATGGTAGTTGAGGTGCCCTGGATGTTACAGGTATTTTGTGTGCCTGGGGCAAGGTCCCTGTGGTATTCGTGACGCCAGTGCCTTTGGACGGTGGCACGCCGGTTGGTGGTTGGAATGATGAAGGTACACAAGTATATAGTGAACCAAAACGCAACTTTACTGAACAATCCAACTTTGTACAGCAGGTGTAGTACAGTCTTTATATTACAGTTCCACAAAGGGGCTCATTCACAATATGGCAGCCAATAGTCATGCAAGATACGCTGAGGGTAAACTCCACAAGCACTAGGCAGCAGGTTGTACCTTTCTCAGAATCAATGTACAGTGTCCCTTCTAGAACTCCTGCTCTGGCTTTTTATCTCCCAAGGCCCGGATGCCTAAATGGGTGGCTTAAATCCTTGGTTACTTCCTTCCTCAGGTATTATACTCCTTGCTATGATTCCTAAAATCCTCTGCCCTTCAGGGTCACTTTGCTTACCCTGGGTCGCCTCCTCCTATCAGGTGGATAACTGTAGGTTTCTCCCAGGAGGTTGGTTCCTGCAACTGGGGTATCTTCAGAGCTAACTTAGGCTCTCTTGTTCTCAGGCAGGCTGGAGCTTCTCAACAGCCTCCTGGACATCACTAGCAGCCAGGGCTATCCAGCTGCATGTCAGGAGCAGGCTTCTTAACCTCTGTCTTCTCAGACTCCTGATTCTGCACTAACACTCCCTGTCTGGGCCTGGACATTTATACTAGGGGCTCCCTATCTCCCTCTAGTGTCTGGGATGTCTAACTACACCCAACTAGGCCTGCTGTTGCATCATACAGGGGTACATTGCATATAACAACATATTAAAACATACATTAAATGCAGAATTAAATATGACATTTCTGTTCCTTGTGAGTAGGAGTAACGCGCACACCAATTGAACCTTGTGTAGTGCCCACCCATACCTAGTGGGACACTACACAGCCTGTAATTGTTGGCGGAGCGCCCTCCTGCATTTAAACCCCCGGCTACAAGCCGGAGGGCGCCCGTTCGTTGCCCCTCCCTCCCATCCCCTTTCTCAGTCATTTCCTCCTGGGTGGCCCACTTCTCTAGGCCTTACCTCGTCACTGGCACCGGGCACACTCCAGCCAGTCAGGTTAGGGCAGCACATAGGCATGCCTATTCTGTTCCTCGGTTAAGCTCCTACCACAAATAAACTTTAACTTTTTGAACTAAACATTAACCTTTTTGCTTACTGGTGTTTTTTTTTTTTTTACCTTTATAGAACAAACCTCTCCTTCCCCATGGGTCAATGTGCAAAGCGCAAATCGCCCAAAGATGTGGCGAAGTGCGTTATGCACTTTGTCCCAGGTGACAGTCAGGACAGAAATAGCGGGTGTCACGCCTTATTCCACTCCTGCTACAGACACAACATTTTTTTCAGGGGTGGCGGTCGGTTTGAGGTACCAGGAACGACACTGGGGAAATGTCGCTCGTGTAGACGGCTAACTACACTGGTGGATGGGGCCACAGAACCTCCTGGGTACAGGAGGTTCGCGATGATCTCTTCCTGAAATTTGAGGAAGGATCCAGTTCTCCCAGCCTTACTGTAGAGAACAAAACTATTATACAGAGCCAATTGAATTAAATATACAGACACCTTCTTATACCAGCGTCTGATTCTGCGGGACACTAAATACGGAGCCAACATCTGGTCATTGAAGTCCACCCCTCCCATGTGAAGGTTATAGTCGTGGACTGAGAGGGGCTTTTTAATGACACGGGTTGCTCGCTTAATTTGGATTGTCGTGTCTGCGTGAATAAAGGAGAGCATGTAAACGTCACGCTTGTCTCTCCATTTCACCGCGAGCAGTTCTTCGTTACACAATGCAGCCCTCTGCCCCCTTGCAAGACGGGTGGTAACAGCCATTGGGGGAAGCCCGCGCGACTAGTTTGCGCGGTGCCACAGGCGCCAATCCATTCTAGAAACAAATGCCTAAAGAGGGCCACACTTGTGTAGAAATTGTCCACATAAAGATGGTACCCCTTGCCGAAAAAGGGTGACACCAAGTCCCAGACTGACTTCCCACTGCTCCCCAGGTAGTCAGGGCAACCGACCGACTCCAGGGTCTGATCTTTTTCCTCATAGATCCAAAATTTGTGGGTATAGCCTGTGGCCCTTTCACAGAGCTTATACAATTTGACCCCATACCGGGCGCGCTTGCTTGGGATGTATTGTTTGAAGCCAAGGCGCCCGGTAAAATGTATAAGGGACTCGTCTACGCAGATGTTTTGCTCAGGGGTATACAAATCTGCAAATTTCTGGTTGAAATGGTCCATGAGGGGCCGAATTTTGTGGAGCCGGTCAAAAGCTGGGTGGCCTCTGGGTCGGGAGGTGGTGTTGTCGCTAAAGTGCAGGAAACGCAGGATGGTCTCAAATCGTGTCCTGGACATAGCAGCAGAGAACATGGGCATGTGATGAATTGGGTTTGTGGACCAATATGACCGCAATTCATGTTTTTTAGTTAGACCCATGTTGAGGAGAAGGCCCAGAAAAGTTTTAATTTCGGAAACTTGGACTGGTTTCCACCGGAAAGACTGGGCATAAGAGCTTCTCGGGTTGGCGGATATAAATTGTGTGGCATACCGATTTGTTTCGGCCACGACTAAGTCCAAGAGCTCCGCAGTCAAGAACAGCTAAAAAAATCCCAGGGCCGAACCGATCTGAGCTGTCTCAACCCGAACTCCAGACTGGGCGGTGAAAGGGGGAACTACAGGTGCGGCTGAAGTTGGGGACTGCCAATCAGGGTTTGCCAGCACCTCAGGGATTCTAGGGGCTCTACGGGGTCACTACTGCTCGTGCCACCGTACCAGCTTCAACTGCCCTTCTGGTGCTCGCCACTTCACCAGGTTGTACGGCAGTGCTGGTACTAGGTCCAGGAAGGGCTGCGCTGCTGGTGTATGCCTCACCATGTAATCCGACAGCACCAGCCCCACTCTGCTGCTCTTGAAGCGGATCCTGCGCAACCTGTGGTCTAGCGACACGGGGCCGGGTACGCCTGGTGCTATCAGGGACCTCAGCCTCCTCGTCCGAACTTTGGGTCAGAGAGCCACTGCTTTCTACAGGTTCGTATTCTGACCCGCTAGATTCATCAGATGAGGGTTCCCATTCCTCATCCGACTGGGTCAGAAGCCTGTAGGCCTCTTCAGAAGAATACCCCCTGTTTGACATTTGGGCAACTAAATTTAGGGGTATTCCCTGAGACTACCCAAGAAAAAAAGCAAGCCTGTCTTACAAAGGGGAGGCTAGCGAAGTACCGGAGGCCGCTGCGGTTGATAAAAAATATCAAAACTGATTTTTTTTATCGCCGCAGCGCGTGTAAAGTGAATGTGCAGTGATCAAAAAAAAAATTTGTCACTGCGGTGGGGCGGGCGTGGGTGAACGCACGTGTGGGCGACCGAGCAGGCCTGATCGGGCAAACACTGCGTTTTGGGTGGAGGGCGAACTAAAGTGACACTAATACTATTATAGATCTGACCGTGATCAGTTTTGATCACTTACAGATACTATAAAAGTACAAATGCTGATTAGCGATACGCTAATCAGCGAATAAGGGACTGCGGTGCTGTGGGCTGGGCGCTTACCGATCGCTAAACTACCTAACCAAGGGACCTAAACTATACTAAAACCTATCAGTCAAAACCAGTGAAAAAAAAAAGTGACAGTTTGCACTGATCACTTTTTTCCTTTTCACTAGTGATTGACAGGGGCAAGAAGGGGTGATCAAGGGGTTAATTGGGGTGCTGGGAGGTGATCTGGGGGCTAAGTGTGGTGTTGGTGGGTACTCACAGTGATGTGTGCTCCTCTGCTCCTCTGCTGGAACCAACCGACCAAAAGAAGGAGCAGAGGAGCACAGCAGCCATATAACCACATCATATTTACTAATATGATGGGTTATCTGGCTGCTGATTCGTTTTTTTGAAAATCAACAACCTGCCAGCCATTGGCTGGCAGGTTGATGACGAACTTGTCTTTTAAATTTTGCCGGCCCGCGATGCGCATGCGCGGGCCTGCTTTCCCCGAAATCTCGCGTCTCGCGAGAGGACGCACCGGCACGTCCACCCAGAGAAACAGGACCGCCGCAAAGACGCAATCCTGCGTACGGCGGTCCTGAGCAGGTTAAAGTACATGTTTTTCGTTAAGCCAGTTGCAGTGAAGCAACAAGGGCACAGGGCCCCTTTGTAATAATACTGTGGTAGATAGTACCCAAGTCTAGGAATGCCAGAGTGGTATAGTGTAGTCTATAATATCCCTTAAGGTGTTGTGCACGTGTCACGGTGCTCCTACCTGGATACGATGGAACCCCAGGAGTTACCTTCCAAAAGCAGGAAAATGAGGGGAATAATTGAAAGATTGAAGAAGTAAATGAATCTAGATCATGTGATGAAGTTGATAGCAGCTTTACTTTCCTACGTTCCTACAAATGATTTACATGCTTTGCCTTGGTTCCCAGCAAGCTTTGGCATTAACTGTGGCAGGAAAAATCCTCTCTACTACGTCTGTTGCTCTCTGGCACTGCTGTGCTAATAGGCTGGCTATAGAACTCAGCTTCCTCTGGATGCTGCAACTTCTCTATTCTGACTCTAGATTTGTCCAGGGAAAACTTTACTCCTGGTTTCTGAGGCTTCCAGCTGTGGCCTCCATGTCCAGCAGAGCTGAAGGTGCTCTGGCTGGTATAGGCAAGGCTCATCCAACCAGGGCATGCTCCTACTTCCTTCCCCTAGCAGGAGGTACTCTATACTCTCTCTAGCTAGAACTCCACCCTCCCTGCAGCAAGAAGGAAACCCATCACACCACAAAGGGGGGGGGGGGGTGTTAGAATGGAAGAGAAGGTTCCACTCTATGTAAGATAGCTCTGCCACTTACACTGCCACCTGCTGGTGAACCAGGCACATTACATGAACAATCACATGACAGGATTATGAATATACATTGTGCAAGCCCTGGAAATAAATACATATATGGCATGACACTAGCCCATTAGAGATAGTAGAAAGGCGCAAAAGTGGTAATGCACCTCTGGGGCATTACATAATGACAGTGTGGAGGTGGCAGCAGCATCAGGAGGCCACAGAGTGGCACAATAACAGAGTGTGGGGGTGACAACAGCTGATCAGGAGGGGGCCACAGGGTGGCACAATGACAGTGTGGCGGTGGCAGCAGCATCAGGAGGCCACAGAGTGGAAAGGTGACATAGTGTGGAGGTGGCAGAAGCATCAGGAGACCACAGAGTGGCAAGTTGACATAGTGTGGAGGTGGCAGAAGCATCAGGAGACCACAGAGTGGCAAGGTGACATAGCGTGGAGGTGGCAGAAGCATCAGGAGACCACAGAGTGGCAAGATGACATAGTGTGGAGGTGGCAGAAGCATCAGGAGACCACAGAGTGGCAAGGTGACATAGTGTGGAGGTGGCAGCAGCATTAGAAGACCACAGAGTGGCAAGATGACATAGTGTGGAGGTGGCAGCAGCATCAGGAGATCACATGTGGCCTGGACTACGGGAGTGCCCATAGGCCTTTGCTTTTTTCTATAGCGTGCAAGCATAGCCACCGCTGACGGATTGCAGGGTGGTCTTAACTCCCGGAAATGAGCAGTGTATAATGTGATGGAAAAACAAATCAAGCCAGCAAAGGAGGCAAAAGTGGACAATCACAATACATTAGTAAGTGCCTTATATTAACTTTCTCTACATGATAAATGCTATTTACTGAAATTAGACAATCCCTTTAATGTTTATAAAATTGGGTAGAATACTGTCTCCTCACTAACCTTCCTTTAATTCACATCTCCGCCCATCCCTTGGTTGAACTTGATGGACATATTTACTTTTTTAACCACACTAATTATGTAACTATGTAAGAAATGATTGCCTCCAAAATCATCTCTAAATGGGATGGCCATTATTGTATTAGATGCCCATTATTGTGTCAGAACTTGGGTACACCAGGGGCGGACTGGCCATAAACCCTACAGGGAAAATTCCCAGTGGGCCGCCCATACCCTCTTCACGGCCTCTGGCCTGGGTGCATAACGATTTGATGCTCTAAGCATTAATTAAAGCTAGGAGCATCTGGTACTTACACACCTGGCCAATGGCTGCAGGTGCCTTCTGGACCTGGCCAATGGCTGCAGGTGCCTTCTGGAACTTAACTGTATCACTGTTCTCAGGACACTGATGCAGGTGAATACTTTGGTGAAGGCGGCAGTATTTTGTGCTGTACTGTGGTCTTTGCATCTGCTGAGGTTATACAGTAATGCAAGCCCTGCCTACTTCTGTTATCTCTGCCTACTTGTATTGGCTCCACCTACTTTCTTTGCCCTACTTTATGTCAATTTGGACCCGCCTACAACATAGGACCACTTTAAGGTATTTTTCCTGGTCCACTTTACTTCCCCAATCCACCCATGGACTACCTTCTGCTATCCTGATAGGCCAGCCAGATCTTGAGAAATGCTCCTTCCATTATTGAAGGTAGTAACAACAGGTATAGAATGTGAGTATGTTGAATGTACCAACAATTAAAATCCAGGGTGGGCTCATATCATTATGAGAAACAAAAAAGTGTTCTTGGTTGTGCTGGTTTGATTGATCATACAGTACTTTTCATTTTTGCATATTTTAGTAGACAGTAAATATAACACCAAGAGGAATCCATAATGATTTATATGTGATTGTGATGCTTTATTATTGCAAATATTTTTTTCTTAACATTTTAAGCTCATTAATTCATTTGCAATATTGGAGACAAGGTTGTCTTGTAGATCACTTCTTCACAGATGAAGAGGCCTCTTCTTTCACAACAGCATGGACCTTAGTGGTGGTTGTGGTTGTGGTTGTAGTAGATCCTGAGAGTACAGACAAAGGGAAATCAGTACTATACTGTATGTCTCTGTTCATTCACGCAATACGCTGATATATCCACTTATCACATGTATGTGCTATTGAATCTCGTATTCTGTACGCTGTGATAATATAACCTCCTACTATATGCAAAGCTACAGGGCATAATGTCACTCATGTAAAGCTACAAGATCACAATATTATGGTGTGACTCACAATGAGTTGGGTATATTGAACTGCTACATGTGTATACTGCTTTATTGTTAAGAAATATCTATAGCTATCTATAGTGTAGACCTGGCTTGGGCATAGTGTCTGTAAAACGACAGCCCACATCACATACAGATGGCCATACATATTTGTTTAATGCCGTTCAATCCTACCAGATAGGGCAAGACAGGTTGAACATTTAATCTGTATGGGGACCTCTAGACTATCTCCTGAAGGCAGACATTGTGGTAAAGAATGATAGGGCTATTGGGTTTCACATGCCAGATCATTTTGTTCTCAGGAGAGACATCTGACAGTAGCTTATTCCTCTCTTCCTCTTGAGAAGACATGGATGCTCAGCTGAGCCGAGCATGCATGTGTATGTAAATCTCAGGCGAGATAGCTATGCATGGTCAGTCTTTAGTCTTCTTAAATTGGTTACCCGTTCATATAAGGTGTTTACCTGCACTTTCCTTGTGACATTCACCAATGCTGTAAAAAAAGAAGGAAGGCAGATCAGATCCTGCATATTGTTATGTATTGTTCACATATACATTGTATACAAGACAGATCCTCCAGCACTGCTCCCAACATCATAACCTAAGACTGTATAATCTAACAATACCACTCAGGGCATTGACTATGGTAAGACACAATGCATAGGAACAGGGGGCAGATTGGGAACTTATTGTGGCCCTGAAAAAATACTAACAGTGGCCCCATTTTGTAGTTGGTTCCAAATTGATGGAAGATAGGGTCATCTATACTGTGGCATCTATACTATGGCACATTACACCACCCCAACAGAGCCAAAAACCACAGTCCATCACAAAATACTGCCAGCAGCACAAAGTAATGCCCCCTGGGCATTGGCCAACCTGAAAATTTCCCTTTAAGGTCTATGGCCAATCCGCCCCTATTTAGGAACATTTCTGCCCGCAAGCAAGGAACTCCCATGTGTGGCTTCATGTTATTAGGGCCTTACAGGGGTGTTCCCATGCAGCCATTTATAGTATATCCATAAGATCCGATACCAAAACTTTTATCACAGGGGAACCTTTGGAAATGTTGTTTTTCCCAATCATATAGAGCCTCAACATTTATGAATTAGCCATCAATCACATTGGAAGCATTCAAATACACAACCCCATTTCCATGGTAGCATACATACTTCAAAAGTCCCTCCCATATTGCTAAAATACATACGTTTACACCATATATACCATTGTGTTCATTTCTCTTACCCCAGTACAATCACAGACAGTTAATATAAGGACAGATTAAGCATGGGCTCACACCTGTTGATTGTCTTGTCCAACCCACGCAAAGCATCTCTAAATAAACTGAAGATCAACACACCATTCCTTGCATTTAAAATTAAGTTCTTGATCGGGGATTCTGTGACTTGGTTCCAATAAATTTGTAAAACACTAGCATAGGATATTCATAAGTACATGCTAGGTGAGAATTTATAGGAGTGTCTCTTGACCTCCACTGTGTAGCAGAATTAGACATGTGGTGGCCACAATGATAAGGAGAAGCAAGTAAAATCAGACACACTGGCTAGAATGCTTCAAAAACAGTCTAGAATAAGTTCTCCTACCCTTTGTAGATGTAGATGCATAATGATCATTTCAAGACTTCTATGTCTGTCATCAGAATACCCAATTAATGGGTCAAAATGTAGTATCATTAGCTACCAATCCATATTTCTTGCTTTGAGAGATGATTGTCAAAATAGTATGACAGGACATATTGAAAGGACAAAACATTGCAAGTTCCTATGTTTCTAAAAATATTATTTCTGCATATCCTTGTACGTGTAAGGCTACTTTCACACTGGCGTTTCTGGGTCCGCTTTTGAGATCTGTTTCAGGGCTCTCACAAGCGGCCCAAAACGGATCAGTTCAGCCCCAATGCATTCTGAATGGATAAGGATCCGTTCAGAATGCATCACTTTGGCTGCGTTTAGTCTCCGTTACGTTTTTTAGACGGTCACTAAAACGCAGCTTGCAGCGTTTTAGTGACCATCTGACTATGCGGAGCCTAACGGATCCTTCTAGACTTACAATGTACACTGACACAATATGGTGCAATTGAAAACGGATCCATCGTCCATTGACTTTCAATGTAAGTTAAGACCGATCCGTTTTGGCTTAGACTTTTTTTTAATGAATAATGCAAACGGATCCATTATTAACGGATACAAGCGTTTGCATTATTCGTGCGGATCCGTCTGTGCAGATACAAGATGGATCCGCACAAAACGCGAGTGTGAAAGTAGCTTAATACAGTCATCTTATCTGAAAAGGAAAGGTTTAACCATCTTTCTTTTATTGGTTGCTACAATCACCTTTTGTCATGCTCTTCCAACAATTTACGGTACATAGCAATCTCAGCATCCAGGTGAGCTTTAATGTCTAAAAGGGTCTTGTATTCCATATTCTGATGTTCCAGGTTAGACCGAAGATCTGTAAGTTGAGACTCCATGGTGCCAATTGAATTCTGGATATGATGAAGTTGGTTGGCGTACCGAGCCTCGGTCTCTGTTACGGAGGCCTCCAGTCCTGCTTTCTGATGGAAGATAAGGAAACTACAGTCAGCTGCTGATAGAAATGCAGTTTATTGCAAAGTGCATTGATCCCTATACATACATAGATAAACCATTATGTGCTATTAGTTCCCAAATTGTTCCTTTTCATATGCCATTGTGATAATGTAGTATCTACCAACATTCTAATGGGTATGGCTGCCACCTAATTCTCCCCTAACGGCAGATGTTGGAGCAAAGAAGGATCGGACATGGAGGATTATAATATTCCTATATGTTATTATGGGCACCACTACATTATTACTGGAGTGCATGCCCGTGTACGTCATACAACTCAATGGTACCTGCCTGACATATACTAACAACATACCAAATAGTAAAATGAGATGCAAAAACATGGTTTAGAAGAATAATGCTGCTGCCTATACTGCCGCTTAGTGTCATACATAAGGAGGCTCCAGCACTAAACAACAATATAGGTATATTATTCTTCTAAACCAAGTTTTTGCATGCCACTTACCTACAATTAAATTAGATTAGAAAAAGGTCTACTTCCTTTTTACAGAAGCAGCACCACTTTCATTCATGGCTTTTGCTGGTATTGCAGATGAACCCTATCTCACTTTTAATATGACGCTCTATCACATAATTTAAAATCCTACATGTTCCTGACAGAATATGATTTCTTGATCAATCTTCTCATCCATTCTTATTTGATATAGGCTTGGAAGACTTAATATAGGCTTGGAAGACTCAGGGCTGCCAAGTATCAAGTAGCAGATAGAACTTCTCTTGACCACAAAAAAACTCACTTATATAGGAGCTCAAGTGGTTGCTACAAATACAAAATTAATCTCAAGAAATGACTTTACTAGGTACCATGTATGATCTTCTACAATATGGTTACAAAATGTCTGAAGATCTCTACCGGAGTCTAGTCTTTGCGTGAGTTCAAATAATATGCCAGTATTAGTACTAGAATAAATGCAGAAACATTTTAGTCTATTACATGAGTGGCATGACATTTTCCATTTTCTGTAGGAATATATCTTCTGAGCATCTTAGAGTCCAGTGACCTCACATGTCATATTGGTTGAGCTGAGGGATTTGTGTTGTGTGTATATTGTGTGGTTTCTGTACAGTATTATGTATTGTTTATGAAGAAGGTTATAGTATGAGATACATGATCCCTCAAATGTAGGCTTACCATGCTGTATTGCGACTGCAGCTCAATCTCTAATCCTTGCAACGTGCGTCTCAGCTCAGTGACCTCCGTTTTACTGCACTGTACTTGTTCTGTGTTAGCAGTCACTTCCTTATGGAGAGATTCACTCTAAAAATTGGAAGAGTAAATCAAATGATGTTATAGAGAAAATGCAAAGAGATATAGATAGGATAGATAGATAGATAGATAGATAGATAGATAGACAGGCAGGCAGACAGACAGATAGTGGATAGATAGATAGATAGATAGATAGATAGATAGATAGATAGATAGATAGATCTATACCTGAGTCAAGTACCAGGCCTCAGCATCCTTTCTGTTCCTCTCAGAAATGTACTCATATTGATCTCGCATTTCAGCCAATATTTTGCTCAGGTCCATTCCTGGAGCTGCATCCATTTCTACATTTACTGTGCCTTTCACCTGTTGACCCTTCTCATTCATTTCCTAAAGAGATATTTACATGAAAAATCAAACCTCTGAAAGTCTTACATGAGAAAGCAATATCAGATGTAGATACTATATCTCACCTCTTCATGGTTCTTCTTCAGGTAGGCCAACTCTTCCTTTAAGTTTTCAATCTGCATCTCTAGGTCAGATCGGGAGAGGGTTAATTCATCCAACACTTTACGCAAACCATTGATATCAGCTTCAACACTCATTCGCAGGGATTGCTCATTCTCATGCCTAAAAAAGATAAAGGAAATTAATGTTTAGAAGCAGATAATAACTTCAGACTTGTTCCTGGGCTGTATTTGGTATTGCAGCTTACGCATATCTACTTGAGGTGAATTACCAACACAGTCCATGAATGGTGCTGTTTCAGAAAACAAAAATTCTTATAAAACCCCTTAAAAATGGCTTCAACTGATGAATCCTCTTTGATATCTGATGGTTGTTGGAAAGTTAAGAATGTTTCATAAAACATAGAAACTTACTTTAGTCTAAAATCATCAGCAGCGAGACGTGCATTGTCTATGGCCAGTAAAACTTGATTGTTGTCAATAGTTGCATTATGGATCTGAAAAAGATAAAGTGTGAATTTCTAATCATTTCACAGAAAAGCCCCACAGATATTGAAGCTTTCATGTTCAGATTTTTAGAACGTGTTAGTTCAATATGGTTGTCAGAGTTGGGGATACTTCACTTGGTGGAGTTAAGAACCTCTATCAAATAGTGCCTCTCGCTCTGGTGCCCCCCTGCCTGTCTATTAATTATCTGTTTACTCATTTCATTCACATGGACATCTGAAGCGGAAATGCATTACTTGTGGCAGCCACTCTTGGTGACAGTAGACGTCCACCGGAGGTGAATTGGTTAGCTTCAAATATTAACAACCCTTGATGCATTATGATCAACCCATAGTAGTGAATCACTCTGTTGCTAAGCAAGTTAAACATCTAGCATGGTCACTAACTAATTGTAACTAATGCATTTTCATGGTTGCCCACAATGACAAATCAACTGGATCAGCTGCTGTTACTAACCTTCTCCCGCAGCTCCTCAATTGTGGCGTAGTAGGGGGAATAGTTTTGTTCACGCACAACGACCGATCCTTGCTTTTCATACCATTCATGGATCTTGTGCTCCAGATCAGTATTGGCTGCTTCTAATGAGCGCACTTTGTCCAAGTAATTAGACAGACGGTCATTCAGGTTCTGCATTGTATACTTTTCATTCCCAGAAAGCAATCCATCTCCGCTGTGGGAGGCAGAGCTTCCACCAAATCCGGATCCACCTGCACCACCAAAGGATGCTCCAGAACCAAATCCAGAAGACAAGCTGCCTCCAGAAGATGCAAACCTGGAAACAGACTGGGAGGACATCCCTGCACCACCATACCCACCATGAATGTTTGACCCTCCATAAACTCCAGAAAGCCGAGAGGAGACACCACTGCCTCCCCTGGAAGAGATGCTATGAGCATAGCTATAATTCATGGTGGCAATGAAGGATGGAGCAATGAGCAGACTTTGAAGGCACCTGTTGGAATAGGTTTGGAGAGTTCATCCAGGCGCTCTTTATGCAGTCCCTATTTGTTGTTGCCATAGTGAAATTGTATACATATTTGATGGAGACTCCTACTTGGACCTATGCCACTCTGATACCTTTCCAAACTTTACTTATCGCAGATTCCTCTATTGCAGATGCATATCAGAGTTTCATTCTATTGTTTTCTCTGAGAACAAAGACAGGACTCAGTACTCTGCCTAGGGCTATGAGCTCAACATCAGGTTACCTTTCATTATTTGTCAAAAAGTAAATACAGATTCCTGCTGCCTTATGCAAATAAACTTGCACTTTTGAAACAATGAAGATTTAAATGTAAAAAGGCCAATTTTCACGATTCACATTTTTCTATCCCCGAGAAGACCCTTAAAAGAAAACAAGAAGTACATTTACTCAATGAGTCTTCAACAAACTGTCATTCTGTTGGAACACACAAAATGGCACTCTCCCACTCAGTGTGTATATATGTATATATAGTATATAAATTCCGGCAGCACTCACTTTAGCGTTTCTCTGGTGCACGCGTCTCACCCTTGACCTCAGGCTTGTATATTCATAAAAAATCAACGCAGCACTCTACTTTGTAAAAAAACGCAGTGTGCTGCGTTGATTTTTCATGAAATATATATATATATATATATATCAAATTTTTATTCAAATTGTTTTCCCATATTGGAAAGTCAAAGCAATAATTCCTGTATGAAAGTAATGTTTTAGAAATCAGTGCTACTTTTGTCCATGGGCCGTGTCTGATATTGCAACTCAGCCCCATGTAACTGGGTTCTCTAGGTTTCTTCCACTTTTGATCCCCAGTGGACTGAAGTGTTAGATGCTGTTTACATGCACGCACAACTGATAGCCAATCAATAGCCCCAGCAGTAATCTGTTCAGGAACAGCACGTAACTAAAGTTACCCCTAAGGCCACTGATTTGTCAGCAGCGGTGACATGCTTGTAAACAGCACATCACACCTCTGTTACAGTATGGAATGGAAGAGATGGAGACAAGTGCTCAGAGCTGGACCAAGTGATGTATTTCACTTCCCAAAACGTCAGCTAAAGGACTTTTGGTCTATCAGCCCTATAGACCATGCTTAGGTTGAGTGGAATTTCACTGGTAATTTGCTGTACTAAACATGTGGATGAAGTTTTCAAAACTCTGAGACTTTCTACAGAAAGTTTATGAGGCCACCATCTTCAGCGACAATGAGAGACAGCACTTTGCTGAGCACTTCTAATTCCTCATTTTAGCCATCAGCAAGGGTCTCAGAACTCGGTCCTCCACCAATCAAAACCTTTTAAATCTTACTATTTGTAGAAAGAAAGAGCCCATCATGCTCGTTTCACTTCCAAGTGAAAAGATAAAGGGTGAGAGTTGTCTAATAATCAGTGGTAGTACATGCTGAATAAGATGTCTATAGGCCCCTACACAGGCAGAGAATCATAGAAACACTCGTTAGCGATTGTTAGCGGTGTAAAGGTCTAGCTTGTTCGTCGGGTGATATGCTCATTTGTGCAGGCACCTCAATCATCGTGCCATCTAGGCAACTCTCTGCTGCTGGCAATCAACAAGTCAGTATGGGGCTGAACGGTGGCATTAGAGATCGCTCCCCCCCATGTAACTGCAGCACCCTCCTTTACTGACGGGCACAATTGCCTGCTAAATTGTTTCATGTAAAGGGACCTTTACAAATATCAATGATAGCAGCGATATATACATTCTCAGACTACTACTATGTCATCATGGATATTTGACCTTTGAGAAAAGCAAAGACTCTTTCAACTACAAGTCAAATTTTGCATATCCATATCTTGTACTTTCATGAATAATATGTCTTCCAGCATTCACAAACTTTCAGGCTCATGTATAGTCAGCTGAGTATACAGTGCATACTGAAAGTATTTAGATCTTTTCACTTTTTTCGCACTTTGTTATGTGGCAGCCTTGTCCTAAAATAAAAAAATTCTATTTACTTTTTTTACCTATCATTCTGCATTTAGTACTCCATAATGAGAGAGTGAAAACTGAATGTTCAAAATTTTTGCTAACTATTGAAAAGGAAAAACTGAAATATTGCATGGTCATAAGTATTCAGGCCCTTTAAGCACCTCTGTCAGAAATTACAGCCTCCAGTCTACTTGAGTAGAATGCTACAAGGTTTGCACACCTGGATGTTGGGATTTTCTGCTATTCTTCTCTGCAGATCCTCTCAAACCGTCAGGTTGTATAGAGACTGTCGGTCGACAGCCATTTTCAGGTCTTTCTAGAGATGTTAAATTGCGTTCAGGTCAGGGCTTGGACTGGACCTCTCAAGAACATTCAATAGTTGTCCCTAAAGGCCCCATCACACTGCCCAAACATTGGGCAGATCATTGCTAACAAGCGTTTGTAGGAAAGTCTATTAGTGACAATTTGGCTGGGCAAAAGAGCCACTGATTACCCGATGAACAAACAAAACTAAATCATCATTGGCAGTAGCAGATTGTGCCATCTACAGCACTCTGCTGGCGGCAAACAATGATTCTTTATGGCGATGAGCGATGGCATTAGTGATAGCTCCTCCCCATACTGTGGAGAAGATCAGTGGTCACCTTTACTGACGAGCAGGCGATTGTCAGGAAGGAACACTTCCGTCCCAACAATTGTCTGCTCAAGTGATCAGTGTAAAGGGGCCTTAAGCCATTCCTTTGTTGTCTTAGCTGTGTTGTTGGACGGTAAAGCTTCAACACAGTTTGAGGGCCCAAGCACTCTGGGTTATGTTTTCATTAAGAATATCTTTGTACTTTGCTCTATTCAGCTTGGCCTCAGCTCTGACCAGTATTGGCCAGTGCCTGGTTTCTTCCAGACATGACGCTTAGAATTGAGGCAAAAAAGTTAAATCTTTGTTTCATCAGACCAGAGAATCTTGTTTCTCACAGTTTGACAGTCCTTTAGTTGATTATTTTTGCAACTGTATTTTACTGAGGTGAGTCTGTCTGTCATAAAGCCTAAATTGGAAGAGTGCTACAGTAATGGGTGACCTTATGGAAGTTTCTCCCATCTGCACAAAGGACTTTTGGAGCTCAGCCATAGTGACCATTGGGTTCTTGGTCATTTATCTCACCAAAGCTCTTTTCCCCCATTACTTAGTTTGGGGGTGTGGCCAGCTCTAGGTAGAGTCCTGTTTGTTCCATATCTCTTCCATTTAAGAAATCTAAAAGCCACTGTGTAGTGTCTCACATATGTGTGTAAGGGCCACTCCAAAATGTTTATATGCCATTCGATGTCATTTTTCACTGTTTAATGTATTTTTCCTTTGTCACAGCTGCTAGGTTCCTATTACAGGCTGGTGGATGCACTACACACATCCAACACTAGGTGTCACCCTCACACCATATATATAGGTTAGCACACAGGAAGAGACAGATTAGAAATGGGAGTTTAGGAGTGAAGAGTTAGGAGGAGATGAGCCAGGCTTGGCTCTGTCCTCTGGGCCTTGCCTCAGAGAGTGAAGCTACTTTAGCCCATGTAGTTCAAGCCTAGGACTTATTGATCCATAACTGTAATATCCCTACTAGGAACCCTTCCAGGGACTTAGGGAATAATTGCTGTATCTACTGCAACCTCTTCAAAGAATGGAGTAGAGAGTTTGCCTGCCTTAAGGGAGACCGCCCTTGGGTTGCTGGATTATTGAACTATAGACTATTGGCAAAGGAACATAACTGCCGTTTATCAGGTTTTAGTCACCTTTGCATTAGGTGGAGAGTTTTTAAGCTACAGCATGCCCACCATAACCAAGGACAGAAAGGCCATCTGTCAGAATACTTACTTAAAGAGGATCTAAACTACTATTAAAAGGCGGAAAATGGAGCTGAAACCTATAGACACCACCTCACTTAGCCTGGTATGGGAATTTACAGCTTTACCATCTGTATTTATGACAAGTGCTGCTAATGGATGATATTTATTGTAAGACTACAATTTACAAGTAAAGTTCCTGTTTGATTCAACCATTGCCTCCCTCATCATTCCACTCCATCTCCTCATTGCACCTAGTGGTGCTGTCATCACGATCTCAACACAGGGGCCTAGCCACCAAAACACCCAAAGCATACCCATTACCATCAAGGGCACCTTAACTTCCATCTGGCTGGTCTTCCCCATCTCTGCAAGCCAGCCCCAGGAGACAACTGAACTGTGAGTACTACTATCCTCGGCACCACATTTTCAAACATTTCTAAAATTATGTTTACACTTTCTCATTAAAGGGAAATGAGTGTGGATTGATAAGGGGAAAGTTTTTTTATTTTAGTTAGTTTAGCACAAGGCTTCAACTTTACAAAATATGAAATAAGTGAAAGAGTCTAAAGTCTTTCAAAATGCTCTGCATAGTACTGTATATCCAAACAGACAAAGTCCTCATACTGTAGCACTACACTTTGTTGATACAACAAATGTTTTTTTTTTTAAGATGTGCCTTCTCTAAAGTATCCAAACATTAGTGATCTGTGCTTAACTATTTCCTAACGTACCCTAAACAATTCAAAGCAACTGGAAAGAGGTCACATGTATATCTATGAAGATGGACCGCACAAGCTCCTCCTGTTCTATGTCCAAGAACATGAATTTGGGGCCTCTTATTCGTCCCAAGGATAGGTTCACATACAGCGTTGGATTAAGCTTGGTGGAGGCCTCATGATTTCAATTATTAAGATAGCTGGGGGAATGAGGGTGTGTCTGTGCTGCATGGAACACTCCTCTAAGGTCCATCTGCCACAGTTGCTCTTTGTCCAATCTCATGGCCTGTCCAGTATAGTGTAAACACTGTGATCAGACAGTCCATAGTCTAATGTAAACACGGCATCAGTCCATAGACTGATGGAAACACTTTAGTCAGTCTACAGTCTAGTATAAACACTGCAGCAAGTCAGTCCATAGTCCACTGTAAATTCTGCAGTCACTCCAAGGTCTACTGTAAATGCTGCGGTCAATCAGTTCGTAATCTACTGTAAATGCTGCAGTTAGTCCAGCATGAGGAGACTACAGAGTGGCCCAATGATAGAGTCTGGAGGTGGCAGCAGCATCAGGTTGCCACAGAGTGGCACAATGACAGAGTGTGGAGGTGGCGGCAGCATAATTAGGAAGAGGCCATAAGGTGGCACAATGACAGTGTGGGGGTGGCAGCAGCATCAGGAGGCCACAGAGTGGCACAAACACAGAGTGTGGAGGTGGCAGCAACAGCATCAGGAGGATTCCACAGAGTGGCACAATTGCGGTCGTAGGACGCATGGCAATGGATCCGTTAAAGTACATGTTTTTTGTTAAGCCAGTTGCAGTGAAGCAACAAGGGCACAGGGCCCCTTTGTAGTGATACTGTGGTAGATAGTACCCAAGTCTAGGAATGCCAGAGTGGTATAGTGTAGTCTATAATATCCCTTAAGGTGTTGTGCACGTGTCACGGTGCTCCTACCTGGATACGCTGGAACCCCAGGAGTTACCTTCCAAAAGCATGAAAATAAGGGGAATAATTGAAAAATTGAAGAAGTAAATGAATCTATATCATGTGATGAAGTTGATAAACGCTTTACTTTCCTACGTTCTTACAAATGATTTTCATGCTTTGCCTTGGTTCCCAGCAAGCTTTGACATTAACTGTGGCAGGAAAAATCCTCTCTGCTACATCTGTTGCTCTCTGGCACTGCTGTGCTAACAGGCTGGCTATAGAACTCAGCTTCCTGTGGATGCTGCAACTTCTCAATTCTGACTCTAGATTTGTCCAGGGAAAACTTTACTTCTGGTTTCTGAGGCTTCCAGCTGTGGCCTCCATGTCCAGCAGAGCTAAAGGTGCTCTGGCTGGTATAGGCAAGGCTCATCCAACCAGGACGTGCTCCTACTTCCTCCCCCTAGCAGGGGGTACTCTAGACTCTCTCTAGCTAGAACTCCACCTTCCCTGCAGCAAGAAGGAAACCCATCACACCACAAAGGGGGGGGGGTGTTAGAAAGGAAGAGAAGGTTCCACTCTATGTAAGATAGCTATGTCACTTACACTGCCACCTGCTGGTGAACCAGGCACATTACATGAACAATCACATAACAAGATTATGAATACACATTGCGCAAGACCTGAAAATAAATACATATATGACATGACACTAGCCCAAAACAGATAGTAGCAAGGCGCAAAAGTGGTAATACACCTCTGGGGCATTACATAATGACAGTGTGGAGGTGACAGCAGCTGATCAGGAGGAGGCCACAGGGTGGCACAATGACAGTGTGGAGGTGGCAGCAGCATCAGGAGGCCACAGAGTGGAAAGGTGACATGGTATTGAGTTAGCAGCAGCATCAGGAGACCACAAAGTGGCAAGTTGACATAGTGTGGAGGTGGCAGAAGCATCAGGAGACCACAGAGTGGCAAGGTGACATAGTGTGGAGGTGGCAGCAGCATCAGAAGACCACAGAGTGGCAGGATGACATAGTGTGGAGGTGGCAGAAGCATCAGGAGACCACATGTGGCCTGGACTACCCAAGTGCCCATAGGTCTTTGCTTTTTTTCTATAGCGTGTAAACATAGCCACCGCTGACGGATTGCAGGGTGGTCATAACTCCCGGAAATGAACCGTGTATAATGTGATGGAAAAACGAATCAAGCCAGCAAAGGAGGCAAAATGGACAATCACAATACATTAGTAAGTGCCTTATATTAACTTTCTCTACATAAAAAATGCTCTTTATTGAAATTAGACAATCCCATTAATGTTTATAAAATTGGGTAGAATACTGTCTCCTCACTAACCTTCCTTTAATTCACATCTCCGCCCATCCCTTGGTTGAACTTGATGGACATATTTACTTTTTTAACCACACTAATTATGTAACTATGTAAGAAATGATTGCCTCCAAAATCATCTCTAAATGGGATGGCCATTATTGTATTAGATGCCCATTATTGTGTCAGAACTTGGGTACACCAGGGGCGGACTGGCCATAAACCCTACAGGGAAAATTCCCAGTGGGCCGCCCATACCCTCTTCACGGCCTCTGGCCTGGGTGCATAACGATCTGATGCTCTAAGAATTAATTAAAGCTAGGAGCATCTAGTACTTACACACCTGGCCAATGGCTGCAGGTGCCTTCTGGACCTGGCCAATGGCTGCAGGTGCCTTCTGGAACTTAACTGTATCACTGTTCTCAGGACACTGATACAGGTGAATACTTTGGTGAAGGCGGCAGTATTTTGTGCTGAACTGTGGTCTTTGCATCTGCTGAGGTTATACAGTAATGTAGGCCCTGCCTACTTCTGTTATCTCTGCCTACTTGTATTGGCTCCACCTACTTTCTTTGCCCTACTTTATGTCAATTTGGACCCGCTTTAAGGTATTATTCCTGGGACACTTTACTTCCCCAATCCGCCCATGGACTACCTTCTGCTATCCTGGTAGGCCAGCCAGATCTTGAGAAATGCTCCTTCCATTATTGAAGGTAGTAACAACAGGTATAGAAGGTGAATATGTTGAATGTACCAACAATTAAAATCCAGGGTGGGCTCATATCATTATGAGAAACAAGAAAGTGTTCTTGGTTGTGCTGGTTTGATTGAATATACATTACTTTTCATTTTTGGATATTTTAGTAGACAGTAAATATAACACCAAGAGGAATCCATAATGATTTATATGTGATTGTGAAGCTTTATTATTGCAAATATTTTTTTCTTAACATTTTAAGCTCATTAATTCATTTGCAATATTGGAGACAAGGTTGTCTTGTAGATCACTTCTTCACAGATGAAGAGGCCTCTTCTTTCACAACAGCATGGACCTTAGTGGTGGTTGTGGTTGTGGTTGTAGTAGATCCTGAGAGTACAGACAAAGGGAAATCAGTACTATACTGTATGTCTCTGTTCATTCACGCAATACGCTGAGATATCCACTTATCACATGTATGTGCTATTGAATCTCATATTCTTTATACTTTGATAGTATAACCTCCTACTATATGCAAAGCTACAGGGCATAATGTCACTCATGTAAAGCTACAAGATCACAATATTATGGTGTGACTCACAATGAGTTGGGTATATTGAACTGCTACATGTGTATACTGCTTTATTGTTAAGAAATATCTATAGCTATCTATAGTGTAGACCTGGCTTGGGCATAGTGTCTGTAAAACGACAGCCCACATCACATACAGATGGCCATACATATTTGTTTAATGCCGTTCAATCCTACCAGATAGGGCAAGACAGGTTGAACATTTAATCGTGTATGGGGACCTCTAGACTATCTCCTGAAGGCAGACATTGTGGTAAAGAATGATAGGGCTATTGGGTTTCACATGCCAGATCATTTTGTTCTCAGGAGAGACATCTGACAGTAGCTTATTCCTCTCTTCCTCTTGAGAAGACATGGATGCTCAGCTGAGCCGAGCATGCATGTGTATGTAAATCTCAGGCGAGATAGCTATGCATGGTCAGTCTTTAGTCTTCTTAAATTGGTTACCCGTTTATATAAGGTGTTTACCTGCACTTTCCTTGTGACATTCACCAATGCTGTAAAAAAAGAAGGAAGGCAGATCAGATCCTGCATATTGTTATGTATTGTTCACATATACATTGTATACAAGACAGATCCTCCAGCACTGCTCCCAACATCATAACCTAAGACTGTATAATCTAACAATACCACTCAGGGCATTGACTATGGTAAGACACAATGCATAGGAACAGGGGGCAGATTGGGAACTTATTGTGGCCCTGAAAAAATTCTAACAGTGGCCCCATTTTGTAGTTGGGGCCACTGATGGAAGATAGGGTCATCTATACTGTGGCATCTATACTATGGCACATTACACCACCCCAACAGAGCCAAAAACCACAGTCCATCACAAAATACTGCCAGCAGCACAAAATAATGCCCCCTGGGCATTGGCCAACCTGAAAATTTCCCTTTAAGGTCTATGGCCAATCTGCCCCTACTTAGGAACATTTCTGCCCACAAGCAAGGAACTCCCATGTGTGGCTTCATGTTATTAGGGCCTTATAGGGGTGTTCCCATGCAGCCATTTATAGTATAGGAGAAGCAAGTAAAATCAGACACACTGGCTAGAATGCTTTAAAAACAGTCTAGAATAAGTTCTCCTACCCTTTGTAGATGTAGATGCATAATGATCATTTCAAGACTTCTATGTCTGTCATCAGAATACCCAATTAATGGGCCAAAATGTAGTATCATTAGCTACCAATCCATATTTCTTGCTTTGAGAGATGATTGTCAAAATTTTATGACAGGACATATTGAAAGACAAAACATTGCAAGTTCCTATGTTTCTAAAAATATTTTTTCTGCATATCCTTGTACGTGTAAGGCTACTTTCACACTGGCGTTTCTGGGTCCGCTTGTGAGATCCGTTTCAGGGCTCTCACAAGCGGCCCAAAACGGATGAGTTCAGCCCCAATGCATTCTGAATGGATAAGGATCCGTTCTGAATGCATCAATTTGGCTGCGTTTAGTCTCCGTTACGTTTTTTAGACGGTCACTAAAACGCAGCTTGCAGCATTTTAGTGACCATCTGACTATGCGGAGCCTAACGGATCCTTCTAGACTTACAATGTACACTGACACAATATGGTGCAATTGAAAACGGATCCATCGCCCATTGACTTTCAATGTAAGTTAAGACCGATCCGTTTTGGCTTAGACTTTTTTTAATGAATAATGCAAACGGATCCATTATTAACGGATACAAGCGTTTGCATTATTCGTGCGGATCCGTCTGTGGAGATACAAGATGGATCCGCACAAAACGCGAGTGTGAAAGTAGCTTAATACAGTCATCTTATCTGAAAAGGAAAGGTTTAACCATCTTTCTTTTATTGGTTGCTACAATCACCTTTTGTCATGCTCTTCCAACAATTTACGGTACATAGCAATCTCAGCATCCAGGTGAGCTTTAATGTCTAAAAGGGTCTTGTATTCCATATTCTGATGTTCCAGGTCAGACCGAAGATCTGTAAGTTGAGACTCCATGGTGCCAATTGAATTCTGGATATGATGAAGTTGGTTAGCGTACCGAGCCTCGGTCTCTGTTACGGAGGCCTCCAGTCCTGCTTTCTGATGGGAGATAAGGAAACTACAGTCAGCTGCTGATAGAAATGCAGTTTATTGCAAAGTGCATTGATCCCTATACATACATAGATAAACCATTATGTGCTATTAGTTCCCAAATTGTTCCTTTTCATATGCCATTGTGATAATGTAGTATCTACCAACATTCTAATGGGTATGGCTGCCACCTAATTCTCCCCTAACGGCAGATGTTGGAGCAAAGAAGGATCGGACATGGAGGATTATAATATTCCTATATGTTATTATGGGCACCACTACATTATTACTGGAGTGCATGCCCGTGTACGTCATACAACTCAATGGTACCTGCCTGACATATACTAACAACATACCAAATAGTAAAATGAGATACAAAAACATGGTTTAGAAGAATAATGCTGCTGCCTATACTGCTGCTTAGTATAATACATAAGGAGGCTCCAGCACTAAACAACAATATAGGTATATTATTCTTCTAAACCAAGTTTTTGCATGCCACTAACTATCTACAATTAAATTAGATTAGAAAAAGGTCTACTTCCTTTTTACAGAAGCAGCACCACTTTCATTCATGGCTTTTGCTGGTATTGCAGATGAACCCTATCTCACTTTTCATATGACGCTCGATCACATAATTTAAAATCCTACATGTTCCTGACAGAATATGATTTCTTGATCAATCTTCTCATCCATTCTTATTTGATATAGGCTTGGAAGACTTAATATAGGCTTGGAAGACTCAGGGCTGCCAAGTATCAAGTAGCAGATAGAACGTCTCTTGACCACAAAAAAACTCACTATATAGGAGCTCAAGTGGTTGCTACAAATACAAAATTAATCTCAAGAAATGACTTTACTAGGTACCATGTATGATCTTCTACAATATAGTTACAAAATGACTGTAGATCTCTACCGGAGTCTAGTCTTTGCATGAGTTCAAATAATATGCCAGTATTAGTACTAGAATAAATGCAGAAACATTTTAGTCTATTACATGAGTGGCATGACATTTTCCATTTTCTGTAGGAATATATCTTCTGAGCATCTTAGAGCCCAGTGACCTCACATGTCATATTGGTTGAGCTGAGGGATTTGTGTTGTGTGTATATTGTGTGGTTTCTGTACAGTATTATGTATTGTTTATGAAGAAGGTTATAGTATGAGATACATGATCCCTCAAATGTAGGCTTACCATGCTGTATTGCGACTGCAGCTCAATCTCTAACCCTTGCAACGTGCGTCTCAGCTCAGTGACCTCCGTTTTACTAGACTGTACATGTTCTGTGTTAGCAGTCACTTCCTTATGGAGAGATTCACTCTAAAAATTGGAAGAGTAAATCAAATGATGTTATAGAGAAAATGCAAAGAGATATAGATAGGATAGATAGACAGGCAGGCAGACAGACAGACAGATAGTGGATAGATAGATAGATAGATAGATAGATAGATAGATAGATCTATACCTGAGTCAAGTACCAGGCCTCAGCATCCTTTCTGTTCCTCTCAGAAATGTACTCATATTGATCTCGCATTTCAGCCAATATTTTGCTCAGGTCCATCCCTGGAGCTGCATCCATTTCTACATTTACTGTGCCTTTCACCTGTTGACCCTTCTCATTCATTTCCTAAAGAGATATTTACATGAAAAATCAAACCTCTGAAAGTCTTACATGAGAAAGCAATATCAGATGTAGATACTATATCTCACCTCTTCATGGTTCTTCTTCAGGTAGGCCAACTCTTCCTTTAAGTTTTCAATCTGCATCTCTAGGTCAGATCGGGAGAGGGTTAATTCATCCAACACTTTACGCAAACCATTGATATCAGCATCAACACTCATTCGCAGGGATTGCTCATTCTCATGCCTAAAAAAGATAAAGGAAATTAATATTTAGAAGCAGATAATAACTTCAGACTTGTTCCTGGGCTGTATTTGGTATTGTAGCTTACGCATATCTACTTGAGGTGAATTACCAACACAGTCCATGAATGGTGCTGTTTCAGAAAACAAAAATTCTCATAAAACCCCTTAAAAATGGCTTCAATTGATGAATCCTCTTTGATATCTGATGGTTGTTGGAAAGTTAAGAATGTTTCATAAAATATAGAAACTTACTTTAGTCTAAAATCATCAGCAGCGAGACGTGCATTGTCTATGGCCAGTAAAACTTGATTGTTGTCAATAGTTGCATTATGGATCTGAAAAAGATAAAGTGTGAATTTCTAATCATTTCACAGAAGAGCCCCACAGATATTGAAGCTTTCATGTTCAGATTTTTAGAACCTGTTAGTTCAATATGGTTGTCAGAGGTGGGGATACTTCGCTTGGTCGAGTTAAGAACCTCTATCAAATAGTGCCTCTCGCTCTGGTGTCCCCTGCCTGTCTATTAATTATCAGTTTACTCATTCCATTCACATGGACATCTGAAGCGGAAATGCATTGCTTGTGGCAGCCACTCCTGGTGACAGTAGACGTCCACCGGAGGTGAATTGGTTAGCTTCAAATATTAACAACCCTTGATGCATTATGATCAACCCATAGAAGTGAATCACTCTGTTGCTAAGCAAGTTAAACATCTAGCATGGTCAGTAACTAATTGTAACTAATGCATTTTCATGGTTGCCCACAATGACAAATCAACCTAAGAAGGTTACTAACCTTCTCCCGCAGCTCCTCAATTGTGGCGTAGTAGGGGGAATAGTTTTGTTCATGCACAATGACCGATCCTTGCTTTTCATACCATTCATGGATCTTGTGCTCCAGATCAGTATTGGCTGCTTCTAATGAGCGCACTTTGTCCAAGTAATTAGACAGACGGTCATTCAGGTTCTGCATTGTATACTTTTCATTCCCAGAAAGCAATCCATCTCCGCTGTGGGAGGTAGAGCTTCCACCAAATCCGCATCCACCTGCACCACCAAAGGATGCTCCAGAACCAAATCCAGAAGACAAGCTGCCTCCAGAAGATGCAAACCTGGAAACAGACTGGGAGGACATCCCTGCACCACCATACCCACCATGAATGTTTGACCCTCCATAAACTCCAGAAAGCCGAGAGGAGACACCACTGCCTCCCCTGGAAGAGATGCTATGAGCATAGCTATAATTCATGGTGGCAATGAAGGATGGAGCAATGAGCAGACTTTGAAGGCACCTGTTGGAATAGGTTTGGAGAGTTCATCCAGGCGCTCTTTATGCTGTCCCTATTTGTTGTTGCCATAGTGAAGTTGTATACATATTTGATGGAGACTCCTACTTGGACCTATGCCACTCTGATACCTTTCCAAACTTTACTTATCGCAGATTCCTCTATTGCAGATGCATATCAGAGTTTCATTTTATTGTTTTCTCTGAGAACAAAGACAGGACTCAGTACTCTGCCTAGGGCTATGAGCTCAACATCAGGTTACCTTTCATTATTTGTCAAAAAGTAAATACAGATTCCTGCTGCCTTGTGCAAATAAACTTGCACTTTTGAAACAATGAAGATTTAAATGTAAAAAGGCCAATTTTCACGATTCACATTTTTCTATCCCCGAGAAGACCCTTAAAAGAAAACAAGAAGTACATTTACTCAATGAGCCCATCATGCTCGTTTCACTTCCAAGTGAAAAGATAAAGGGTGAGAGTTGTCTAATAATCAGTAGTAGTACATGATCAATAAGATGTCTATAGGCCCCTACACAGGCAGAGAATCATAGAAACACTCGTTAGCGATTGTTAGCGGTGTAAAGGTCTAGCTTGTTCGTCGGGTGATATGCTCATTTGTGCAGGCACCTCAATCATCGTGCCATCTAGGCAACTCTCTGCTGCTGGCAATCAACAAGTCAGTATGGGGCTGAACGGTGGCATTAGAGATCGCTCCTCCCCATGTAACTGCAGCACCCTCCTTCACTGATGAGCACAATCGCCTGCTAAATTGTTTCATGTAAAGGGACCTTTACAAATATCAATGATAGCAGCGATATATACGTTCTCAGACTACTACTATGGCACCATGGATATTTGACCTGTGAGAAAAGCAAAGACTCTTTCAACTACAAGTCAAATTTTGCATATCCATATCTTGTACTTTCATGAATAATACGTCTTCCAGCATTCACAAACTTACAGGCTCATATATAGTCAGCTGAGTATACAGTGCATACTGAAAGTATTTAGATCTTTTCATTTTTTTGCCACTTTGTTATGTGGCAGCCTTGTCCTAAAATAAAAAAATTCTATTTACTTTTTTTACATATCATTCTGCATTTAGTACTCCATAATGAGAGAGTGAAAACTGAATGTTCAAAATTTTTGCTAACTATTGAAAAGGAAAAACTGAAATATTGCATGGTCATAAGTATTCAGACCCTTTAAGCACCTCTGTCAGAAATTACAGCCTCCAGTCTACTTGAGTAGAATGCTACAAGGTTTGCACACCTGGATGTTGGGATTTTCTGCTATTCTTCTCTGCAGATCCTCTCAAACCGTCAGGTTGGATGGAGACTGTCGGTCGACAGCCATTTTCAGGTCTTTCTAGAGATGTTAAATTGCGTTCAGGTCAGGGCTTAGACTGGACCTCTCAAGAACATTCAATAGTTGTCCCTAAAGGCCCCATCACACTGCCCAAACATCGGGCAGATCATTGCTAACAAGCGTTTGTAGGAAAGTCTATTAGTGACAAATTGGCTGGGTAAAAGAGCCACTGATTACCCGATGAACAAACAAAACTAAATCATCATTTGCCAGTAGCAGATTGTGCCATCTACAGCACTCTGCTGGCGGCAAACAATGATTCTTTATGGTGACGAGCGATGGCATTAGTGATAGCTCCTCCCCATACTGTGGAGAAGATCGCCGCATGGAAGTGCAGTGGTCACCTTTACTGACGAGCAGGCGATTG
Source organism: Bufo gargarizans (assembly GCF_014858855.1). Classification (NCBI taxonomy): domain Eukaryota; kingdom Metazoa; phylum Chordata; class Amphibia; order Anura; family Bufonidae; genus Bufo; species Bufo gargarizans. The sequence goes on from NC_058085.1 coordinate 125,575,336, forward strand.
TCAGGAAGGAACACTTCCGTCCCAACAATTGTCTGCTCAATTGATCAGTGTAAAGGGGCCTTAAGCCATTCCTTTGTTGTCTTAGCTGTGTTGTTGGACGGTAAAGCTTCAGCACAGTTTGAGGGCCCAAGCACTCTGGGTTATGTTTTCATTAAGAATATCTTTGTACTTTGCGCTATTCAGCTTGGCTTGAGCTCTGACCAGTATTGGCCAGTGCCTGGTTTCCACCAGACATGACGCTTAGACTTGAGGCAAAAAAGTTAAATCATTGTTTCATGAGACCAGAGAATCTTGTTTCTCACAGTTTGACAGTCCTTTAGGTGATTATTTTTGCAACTGTCTTTTACTGAGGTGAGGCTGTCTGTCATAAAGCCCAAATTGGAAGAGTGCTACAGTAATGGGTGACCTTATGGAAGTTTCTCCCATCTGCACAAAGGACTTTTGGAGCTCAGCCATAGTGACCATTGGGTTCTTGGTCATTTATCTCACCAAAGCTCTTTTCCCCCATTACTTAGTTTGGAGGTGTGGCCAGCTCTAGGTAGAGTCCTGTTTGTTCCATATCTCTTCCATTTAAGAAATCTAAAGGCCACTGTGTAGTGTCTGTAAGTGCCACTTAAAAATGTTTATATGCCATTCGATGTCATTTTTCACTGTTGAATGTATTTTTCCTTTGTCACAGCTGCTAGGTTCCTATTACAGGCTGGTGGATGCACTACACACATCCAACACTAGGTGTCACCCTCACACCATATATATAGGTTAGCACACAGGAAGAGACAGATTAGAAATGGGAGTTTAGGAGTGAGGAGTTAGGAGGAGAGGAGCCAGGCTTGGCTCTGTCTTCTGGGCCTTGCCTCAGAGAGTGAAGCTACTTTAGCCCATGTAGTTCAAGTCTAGGACTTATTGATCCGTAACTGTAATATCCCTACTAGGAACCCTTCCGGGGACTTAGGGAATAATTGCTGTATCTACTGCAACATCTTCAAAGAATGGAGCAGAGAGTTTGCCTGCCTTAAGGGAGACCGCCCTTGGGTTGCTGGATTATTGAACTATAGACTATTGGCAAAGGAAGATAACTGCCGTTTATCAGGTTTTAGTCACCTTTGCATTAGGTGGAGAGTTTTTAAGCTACAGCATGCCCACCATAACCAAGGACAGAAAGGCCATCTGTCAGAATACTTACTTGACACTACAATGGTTGATGATTCATGACAGAGGATGTGATTCCTGGTAATATAGTACTAGCACAAAGCGAGCAAGGTGTAAACTGGCTATCCATTGTGAACCAATTAAAGGTAATGTCGTAAGTTATGGGTAAAGGGCCCCTAAATTATTCGATAACTCCTAACCCAAGTGAGGAAACTGATGGGACAAAGGTAAATTGATTAATTCCTCTAGTCTGATGATGGGGGGGAGGTGGGAACCTGTATTTTGTCCATAGAGCCCATCTTTTCACGAAAGCTATGTGTGTCCGCGATTCCCATGATGCCAGTTCCTCAAACCGATAGATTTGATCTACCTTAAGCCTCCATTGTTCTAACGTGGGTATAGTCGTTTGTAACCAAAATTTGGGAACCATAAGGCGTGCCGCCAATAGGAGCTGCTTGAAGAGAAAGGAGGGAGAAGGTGTAGGTCGATCATTGGGATTGGTGAAAAAGGAAAGCAGAGCACCAAGTGGGGACATAGCTACGTTCGAGGAACATATATGATTACTTGTTTGAAAGATCTCCTTCCACCAGATATGGAGGAAGGTGCCAACTTCTTCGTGGCATCTCCAACATTTATCAGAAGAGGGTCTAGTGAAGCGTGCTGACTTTACTGGCGTGATATACCATTGCGATATAATTTTGTAGCCATTCTCCTGAGCCCTGACACACCTGGACGACTTATGAGGGGATTCGAAAAGTGTAGGCAGGCTTTGGAAAGGGAGGTCCAAGCCTGTTTCCTTCTCCCAGTGGCGGATAAAGGCCGGTTTGAAAATTAATGGGGGGATCTCAGTTTGTTATAGATGAGTGAGATTGGCTTTTTCGGGGGATTCGGATCGGCTATTAAGGCTTCAAACCAGGTGAAAGGCCGTAATAGGTCACCATTGGCGTATTTTTTACGGATGAACGCCATAATAAGTGGGATAAGAGTGAGGTCACATGGTTGCGGGTTTAAGATAGCTTTGATAGATTCAGGCAAGGGTATTAGGCATTGGGGCTCCAGAAAACATGAGATTGGCACTGAAGCTGACCTGATTGATTTAGAAAAGGTGTTACGAGGTCCCGAGGAGGCAGAGCCCATAATGTCACTGACTGTGAGGAGAGGAGAAGGAAAGGGGACCGAACAGTGGGAGCGGTTCCACCATTTCCAGGCCTCAATAGTAGCCCTAATTATTGGGTATGATTGAAGACTAAAGGGAGGAGGGATACTATAGCCCAAACAAGCAGCACGAGCTGGCATGCCAATAATGCTTTGCTCCAAAGCCACCCAAGACTTGTTATTTGTATTCCTCAACCAGTCGATGATTCTGGACATTAGTATTGCCATCCCATACAGTTCAGGGTCCGGGAGTCCAATTCCGCCTGTCATGCGAGAGCGAGACAGGAAGGAGTAGGAGAATCTAGCCTTCCTGCCATTCCATACAAATGAGCTGAATCTTTGCTTTAGGGAAGCATAGTAAGATTTTGGGACAGGGATTGGGAGGACTTGTTGGAGGTAAGTAAGACGAGGAATAATAAGGGAAGAGAGGAGATTTTTCCTACCAAACCATGAGAGGGTCGGAGCTGATTTGTTAAGTTTATCCAGGGCTGTGAATAAGGAGGATTTTAGGGGAGTGAAATTGAGTGAGAAAAGATCCGAAATGTTTGGGCTGATTTTTACTCCCAAATAGGTGATAGTCGGGGAGGACCAATTAAATGGGGAATTCTCCCTTAAGGATGATTTGAGTTGCGGGGAAAGGCCAGTGCTTAAAATGATAGATTTATTTTCATTAATCTTAAAGTCAGAGACTTCACTGTAACCTTTTAGATGATCCTGGATCAAAGGCAGGGAGACTCTGGGATTGGTGGTCATGATCATGACATCATCTGCAAAGGCAGCAATTTTATGGCATCTGCCCCCCAAAAATACTCCCTCAATCCCAGAGTCTGCCCTGAGTTTCGCCAGAAGGGGTTCCATTGCTAAGATGAATAGGAGGGGAGATAAGGGACATCCCTGCCGAGTACCATTGTGGATTGGGAAGGGAGGTGAGAGATCACCATTGACCATGACACGTGCAGTAGCCTGTTCGTACATAGCAAATACTGCTTGAATATATGGACCAGGCAGGCCGAAGTACTCTAAAACATGACGTAGGTAATTCCAATTGATGCGATCGAACGCTTTTTCAGCGTCGGTGCTAAGCAAAACTAGAGGAGAGGAGGTGTGTTTGGCATGGCAGAGTACATTGATGACTCTGGCAGTGTTGTCTCTGCCCTCTCTGTTTCGTACAAAGCCTACCTGGTCCACATGCACCAAAAGAGGAAGAAGGACAGCCAAGCGATTGGCCAAAAGTTTCGCTATGAGTTTAAGGTCAATGTTAAGTAGAGATATGGGCCTATAGTTAGCACAAAGCTTGGAGTCCTTTCCCTCTTTAGGAATCAGAGCTATATGGGCAATGGTCATGTCTCTGGATAGGGGGGTGTTCAGCAAGGTTTGATTACAAACAGTAAGCAAGTGAGGCAAGAGTTGTTCCTTAAATGTTTTGTAATAAGAGGCTGGCAGGCCATCCGGCCCTGGACTCTTACCCTGGGGCATTTGAGCTAAAGCAGTAGATAACTCATCAATGGTGAATGGGACCTCCAAAGATCGTTTTTGAGCAGGGGACAATTTGGGACAGGATGTGGAGTCCAGGAATGAATTGACTAATGAGGAATGAGCTGGGGGGGGGGGGGAGGAGGGGGGGAATATTGTATAGGGTATTATAGAAGTCTCTAAATTGGGCAGCTATCTTTGATGAAGCAAAAATTGGTTCACCTTTTGGAGAGGAAAGCTGGTGTATATAATTGTCCGTCCTTCTGGCTTTGATTCTGCTTATTACAAATTTGGTGGCTTTGTCTCCATGTGCAAAGAATTTGTATTGGGAGTTAAGGTAATATTTTGCAGAGTTGTTCTGCAATGGGGCTCTCAATTCAGCTCTGGATTTGGAAAGTTCCTGGAGTTGGGCTTCTGATAGGGATTTTTTGTGGGTAGTTTCTAGTTTATTTATCCTGGAGAGGAGCCTATTCATATTGCCCTCTCTTAGCTTTTTCAGGTGGGAACCAATACTAATGAACTCTCCTCTAATAAAAGGTTTGTGGGCGTCCCATACGACTTGGGGGGATAACTCAGGAAGGGAATTTAGTTTAAAATATTCGTCTAACAAAGCGGCTACTTTTTTTGTGGAGTCGGTGTTACCTAGGATGGATTCATTCAGTCTCCAGTTAAAACTTTTGGGCTTTCTCATTGGCGAGGCAACACTGAGATATATAGGCGCATGGTCTGACAGATGTATAGACCCAATATTGGCCTTTTGGCATAATTGTAGATGTTCTTTGGAGATGAAGAGATAATCTATGCGGTGATACGAACAATGGACATGCGAGTAAAATGTGTAGTCTAGGGTGTTAGGATAGAAGGAACGCCAAACGTCCACTAAATGGAAGTCCCAAAAAATGTTCCTTATAGATTTCAAGGAGCGTCTAGAATGTGGGGACTTATGCGAGGAGGAGTCTATCTGGGGATCGAGGGCTACGTTGAGATCACCTCCCAATACGACTATACCTTCCTTAAAGGAGGAGATTGTTTGAGCAATGGAAGAGAGCCATCTTGCTTGATTAGTGTTAGGGACATACAGGTTAATAAAAGAGTACACCTGAGGACCTATGTGACCTTTAACCATAATAAATCTACCCTCTGGGTCCTGGAGGTGGGTAGTGGGTTTGAAAGGTATTTTCCTCTTAAATCCAATGCTTACTCCTCCGGACGAGGCGGTGGCCCCTCCACAATGGAACCATAGTTGGTACTGAGAGAACTCCATATTGGGGTAATGATTGAACCTAAAGTGTGTCTCCTGGAGAAGCAGCACATCCGCACCCTCCTTACGCAGAATGGAGAAAATCTGGCTTCTCTTTGAGGGTGAGTTGAAGCCCTTCACATTGTAGGAAGCTACGTGTATGTCAGCCATGATCAATTGATATTAAAGGCAGAGGAATGTAAAGTGTGCTGGTCCCCCAGGAAAAAACACTCACGATTATGGAAAGCTCCACCCCGCCCGAAGGAGAAGTCGGATCCCCATCAACCTGCATGTCCCTCAAAGAAACCAAGGAAGGCTGTGCTAGGTACCTGAAAAGAAACAACGAAAAAAGGGAAACAAAGAGAACAAAACAAATAATCATAACAAGACAAAATGTGGGATCTAACCCACTAGTGTAAAGCATGGGGGAAAGTTGGTCGAAGACCAGTGTACTTTACGTTCAGCACTTATATTTGCAACCTGAAAAGGGGTTCATATTTAAACTAGTGGCTAGCGAGACCCTCAAAGGGAGGGAAGACAAAAGCCTAATCAAGCCAATAATGGATAGCCCCTGAGCAAATGCGTCAGAGGTGACTCAAAGGGTAATGAGAAATTAAATGGGAGAAATGCAAGTGAAGCATGTAATACAAAAACCTTAGCTGGTGAGGGATATCTAATAACATGACTTCAAGTAGATTATAATATGGATCTACGAGCAGTATGGGACTAATCTAAACAGACTATAGACAAAGAACACTTGTTTTAAAGAAGCAAATACTCTGGAAAGACCCATATAAGTCCAAGAGAGGAACGTCACCCCTATCCTTGATTGAATCTGGAGAGTCGAGGGTATCAATCTTGGGCTAGTCTCTTGGGAGTCAGTTGCCGGCTCTTCTTCCCCACTTTATGAGCTTTAGGAGTCTGTTGTAAGGTGAAGGTTGCCACTTCTGGAACTTCAGGTAAGGCAAAAAGATCTTGGAACTGCTCCCAGTTATCTATTTGCAGAGGAGAGATTTGAAGATGATCATAGACAGCGTCCAAATCTGCATAAGAAGTAACATTGAAACGGCGGCCTCCTTGCGAAAAAGAGAGTCCAAAGGGAAAATTCCACTTATATAGGATTCTGTTAGCCCGCAGCCATTCTGTTAATGGTTTAAGGTGCTTGCGTTTCTTCAAGGTAGAGGGGGCAAGATCCTGGTATATCGACACGTGAGCACCTTCAAACAATATGTCAGGTGAATTCCTGGCAGCCTCCTGTACTGCTGATTTGACCTGAAAGTTCAGGAATTTGCAGATGATGTCTCTTGGGGGCTCATCCGCTTTAGGCTTGGGCCACAGCGCTCTGTGAGCTCGTTCAATCGTGATTTCCAGAGCAAATTCAGGGCCTAGGAGAGAGGAGCATAGGGAGATAACTGCAGCCGGAATGTCACCAGGCAAAACAGATTCAGGGATCCCTCTTATCCGCAGGTTGTTCCGGCGGCCCCTATTTTCCTGATCCTCTAAAGCAGTCTGCATCTCATTCAGGTAGGTGCCGCATTTTCGGAACGAGCTTGTTGTAGCCCTCTGATGCTCCAATATCTGGGCCTGGTTGGACTCGAGCATTTCAACTCTGTCACCTACTTGCCGCATATCCTGACGCATGGCAGCTACTTCACTGAGCAGGGGCTCCAAAGCCTTATGTAAGGTATTTTTCAGATAATGCCTAGTAATCGGGAGAGCCCCCCTACCTTGCAGCTCCTCTGTATCGCTATCGTCATCCGACTTGTCTTGCTGGCAGGCCTTCTGTTGTTGAACCGGCGCCATCTTAGAATCTCTAGCGACGAACGCTGCAGCCGCTTTCTTGACAAATCTGTCCATGTCTCCACCTTGAATGCTGCTCCTATTGGAGCTTTGGTGTTCCCCTGCCTTGGGGTTGCCTATTTTGACCATTTTCAGGTGTAGGGCTGAAGATTGCTGGTGCTATGAACGCTCTGTGACACGGAGCACAGAATCAAGCGGCCATCTCAGACCGGCGCTGGCTCCGCCCCCCTGTCAGCATACTTACTTAAAGAGGATCTAAACTACTATTGAAAGGCGGAAAGTGGAGCTGAAACCTATAGACACCACCTCACTGAGCCTGGTATGGGAATTTACAGCTTTTCCATCTGTATTTATGACAAGTGCTGCAAATGGATGATGTTTATTGCAAGATTACAATTTACAAGTAAAGTTCCTGTTTGGTTCAACTATTGCCTCCCTCATCATTCCAATCCATCTCCTCATTGCACCTAGTGGTGCTGGCATCACAAACTCAACACAGGGGCCCAGCCACCAAAGCACCCTAAGCATACCCATTGCCATCAAGGGCACCTTAACTTCCATGTGGCTGGTGTTCCCTGCAATAGAGAGTGCCCTGCAGGATTTAGTGCTGTCTTCCCCATCACTGCAAGCCAGCCCCAGGGGACAACTGAACTGTGATTACTACTATCTTCGGCACCTCATCACTATTACACTCACTCACCACACATCACCCCTAGGGTGTCCTGCTCGCTGCAACTGTGCTCTTGGGAACAGTGCGGCTGAAATTTTTATTGTACCCTTCTCCAGATCTGTGCCTGCACATGGTCATGTCTCTAGACAGGGATGTACCTTAACAAGTCATGTCCAATCAACTGAATTTACCATGGGTGGACTCCAATCAAGGTGTATAAACATCTCAAAGATGATCAAGTGAAATGGGAGACCCCCAAAGCTAAATGTCATAGCAAAAGGTCTGAATACTTATGCCCATGCAAACTTTTGGTTTTTCCCTTTTAACACATTTTCAAACATTTCTAAAATTCTGTTTACACTTTCTCATTAAAGGGGAATGAGTGTGGATTGATAAGGGGAAAGTTTTTATTTTATTTTAGTTATTTTAGTACAAGGCTTCAACTTTACAAAATATGAAAAAAGTGAAAGACTCTAAAGTCTTTCCAAATGCTCTGCATAGTACTGTATATCCAAACAGACAAAGCCCTTATACTGTAGCTCTACACTTTGTTGATACAACAAATGTTTTTTTTTTTGAAAGATGTGCCTTCTCTAAGGTATCCAAACATTAGTGATCTGTGCTTAACTATGTCCTAACGTACCCTAAACAATTCAAAGCAACTGGGAAGAGGTCACACGTATATCTATGAAGATGGACCGCACAAGCTCCTCCTGTTCTATGTCCAAGAACATGAATTTGGGGCCAAGGATAGGTTCACATACAGGGTTGGATTAAGCTTGGTGGAGGCCTCATGATTTCAATTTCTAAGATAGCTGGGGGAATGAGGGTGTGTCTGTGCTGCATGGAACACTCCTCTTAGGTCCATCTGCCACAGTTGCTCTTTGTCCAATCTCATGGCCTGTCCAGTATAGTGTAAACACTGTGATCAGACAGTCCATAGTCTAATGTAAACACCTCATCAGTCCATAGTCCACTGTAAATGCTGCAGTCAGTCCATGGTCTACTGTAAATGCTGCGGTCAGTCAGTCTGTAATCTACTGTAAATGCTGCAGTTAGTCCATAGCCTAGTGTAAATGCTGAAGTCAGTTCATACTCTAGTGTAAATGCTGCGTTCAGTCAATAGTCTGGTGTAAACACTGTAGTCAGTCAGGTTTATGTTGGCTGGGGGGAACAATGTGGCAGGGCTCTGTGTAGGAATTAGGGGCAGGGGAACTGAAAGTGGCATAGGTAACAGGGACAGTACAGAGGGCTGACATTATTTTTCAGGGTTTCTGTGGGTATGGGAGACATGATGTGGCCGTGCTTGTGAGGGTTGTGGGGGGGGGGGGGCATAAAGGGTGGAGTCTCTGGGGAGAGGGGAAAGAAGCAACAGAAAGGGGCATCGGAAAACACAGTCTACCAGGGTCTCTGTAGGGGCAGAGGGGTGACACTAGGTTTCAGGGGCAGAGGAATACAGGGGCATATAGAGAAAGATAATTCCACTAAATCTGCTGCATGTACCTAACACTGACAGGCAGCTGCTTCAGGAGAATCTGACCTTCCTCCCACAGTTACTCACCATAAGAAGAAGCAGATAGAAGGCCCTCATGCAGCCACTGCTAGTTGTAGACAGGGTCGGACTGCAGCACACTTCCCTCCACCTCCTTCCATCTCTTCTTACTTGCCAGCAGCACAGCAAAAATGCAGGTCGCACCTCCTGTGTTACTAAAGTGCCAGCAGGAGGCGGCATGGCTGTATCATGCTGCCACCAAATGGCCACAGTAATTATCTCTCCTCTAAAACAGAAGCGGTATTTACAGTTTTCCGAGCCGGTGCTTGCCTTTCTTCATTCTGGCCCCATACAGCGCTAAGAGGACCGCAGTAAGAGCAGCCGCTCACTCCTATTTTCATCTTAGCTTAGCCTCTACTGGCATCTGCAGGATTGGCAGTGGTATCGGTTCAAACCTGCACATCTGGTGAATGCCCCTACATCCTCTGTACTGATGGAGGCCCTGCGGTGCATGCTCTGGGTGCGTTCCCTTTAATCTGGCACTGATCACATTGGTCAGACCTAATGGACATGTAACACCCCAGAGTTGTGTTACTACACGCCTCTACCCCGCTACTATCTTCAAAGAGCCTTTATACTGTCTTCAGATGTGATTTTGCTTATGTCCTCCAGAAATGTGCATATTAAATGTAATGGTTCATGTAATTATCCTGGTTACCAGCATAATTGGCAGAGATAGTCTTAATGTTATGGCACTTCAGAGTGGAACATTCCTGTTCTATTCTGCCCCCCTTCTGGAGAGAGGTGGGCTAGTCCTTCTTCCTGCAGCAAGGGAGGGGAAAAAACTGTTCGAGCCAGATATAGTTTACCCCCTGTTGTGGAAAGGAGGGTTTTGAGTGGTACTCCCTTCTTAGGGAAGAAAGTAGGGGCACATCTCCGCAAGAGACGTGGCCATATAACCAGTCTGAGCGCCTTCAGCTCTGCTGGATGAAGAAGCAGAAACTACAGATAACCTCCAGAGATCCAGGAAGAAAGCATCCCCTGAGAATCCATCTGTGAGATAAGTCCAGAGACCTTGGAGAAGCTATTTCCTCCTCAGCTAGTCTGTCCCCACACAGCAGAAGGTACCAGACAAGTGCAGAAGCTAATCCTGCCATACTTACAGAGCTACCAAGCAGACGTTTATCCTGAAAACTCCACATTTAATGCAGAAGTACTCATTCCTGCCAATCATTGCCAAAACCTGCTGGGACCAAGAGACCAAAGCTGTATGCTCTTTGGATGCCTGTTATTCCAAGTAAAGCAATGGTAGAACTTCACCTAAAGGTCTGGATATCATTTATTCTGCAAAGTTCCCCTATTACTCCTACTATCACTACACTCAAATTTATTGCAAGTGAGCCAGGAGTCCAGCCGTACCCAGGAGGAGACACCGTGACACAATTATCACTACCCTGCAGAGACATTATAGGCCATTACACCACTCTGGCATTCCTAATCTGGGATGCGTTATAACACCTTGGAAGGGCCCTGGGATAGTACCCTGCGCACACTGCAATTGGCGTCACGACAAATACAGAATATTATCCACCCGTACCTGGCCACTGCAGACAGTCATGCTGTCTGTCCGAAAATAGGTATTTATTTGTTAATTCTCTACAACAATGGGGGTTAGAGGTCAGATCTGATTGACAGTCATGCTCTCTGTCCTAGAACTGGTACCATATTTTTCTCCCTATAAGATAAAATGGCAGTGCGTCTTATGGGGCGAATGTGCTGTTTACACTGATACACCGCCGGCCGCGCTGTGCAGCATGCGGTCGGTGGTGTAACAGTGAGGAGGGAGAAGGGACTGGGGGTCGGCATCTAGTTTTGTAATGGCAGCGGGGCCCGGTGCAGTCACTGTATTCTATTGTACCGGGCCCCGCTCACTGTACTAATCGTACCTTTGGTAACTGCAGGCAGTGTTTACCTATAGAATATGTTCGATCCAGCAGCCTGTACTCATGACGGCAGGAGGCTGGGCGGGCGGGCACTGTCAGCGTAACTTCCTACGTCACGTGCCTGCGCCACCCACTTTATGAATGAAGCAGGCGGCGCGGGTATGTGATGTAGTGAGTTACGCTGCAGGTGCCCACCCGCCCGCCCAGCCTCCTGCCTCCTGCCTTTGTAAGTACAGGCTGCTGGATTGAACATATTCTATAGTTAAACATTGCCTGCAGTTACCATAGATATGATTAGTACAGTGAGCCGGGCCCGATGCAATAGAATACAGTGACTGCACCGGGCCTCGCTACAATTACAAAACTAGTGTAGATGCCAGCACCCACCCCCTGTATTGGGGGTCATTCACAGTGGCCGACACTGTTATGGGGGGATCTGTGGATGACAAATAGCATAAGATGCTATTTATCTGTCATCCACAGATTCCCCCATAGCAGTGTCATACCATCCACAGATGCCCCATGACAGTGCCATCCACAGATGCCCCCATAACAGTGTCAGCCACAGACCCTCATAACAGTGTCAGCCACAGACCCTCATAACAGTGTCAGCCACAGACCCCCATAAAAGTGTCAGCCACAGACCCCATAACAGTGCCATCCACAAATCCCTAAAACAGTGCCATCCACAGACGCTCATAACAGTGTCAGCCATAGACCCCCATAACAGTGTCATCCACAGATCCCCCATAACAGTGCGTCATCCACAGATCCCCCATAATAGTGTCATTCACAGGCTACCATTAGTTCAAAGCCCACCAAAAGCACACCTTTTGGTTCAAAATATTTTTTTTCTTATTTTCCTCCTCAAAAACCTAGGTGCGCCTTATGTGCCAATGCGTCTTATAGGGCGAAAAATACAGTATTTATGAAGCCCCTCATTCTCAGCAAAGATTAGGGTCACCATTCCAACAGCCCTGCTCTCATCTATCTATTGAGAGGGATAATGCAAACTTGTGCTATTCTCTGTTCAAGAATATAGATTTGGGGGCCTCTCATTCTTGACAAGGATGAGGGGCATGGTGGTTTGACAAGAAGCAAGAATGATGGTTCTGCTTTCTATCTGGGAACAGGTATTAGGCAGACTGAATCTGAAGGGGTTATTGTGGAACAAGTCCATATGGCGCCTCCAAAATCTGGTGTCAATGCAAAAATAACTGTTGCTGTTCTACTTTACAAGGGCATTTTAGGGTCACCTGTGGTAATCAAGTTCTTCCTGACCGGTATTTGTGACCTTTGGTTGCTACAGTATATGTCTTGGCCTCTGAGCATATGAGCTTTCAGCAAGGCCAACAGAGGTTGCAGAAATGAGAGGTGCTTTGTTCACAGCTTAGCAGTTTGGCAGAACGTCTTGCCTTGCTTGATGAGTAAGCATTTTATGGAGTACAGTTCCAAAAGCAGTTTAAGAAGCAAAGCCAACACCAAACACAAGAGATACTGTACTATCAGTGATTGATGGCTGCTTATACAATACCTTGTTCTAGATGAATACCCGCAAAGCAGAAAAACAGGTCCTAACAGCTCAGCACAGAGGAGAAAGTTCAACCTCGCTTGAAGGGAACTTTTCACCAGTAACCTTCCTATCCAACTGTTTGCATAGACACATAGCTGTGGTTCCCCTGATTAAAGCTATGTTTTTAGTTTTTTTTTGTTGATCCGAGACTCAGTTCCCCCAGTTATGTTATTTTCTTAATATGTAAATTAGGCCTTTGGTGCAATGAGGGCGGCACTATTGCTCTTGTTTCACCCAAGCTCCACTCATTTGTGTGGCCAGCCCTTTCCTCGCTGCTTTGATTAACAGGACCAGGGAGTGGCAGACCACGCACAGCCATAGGGACCTGCTCTACATCTCTGTAGGTCCATATGGCCAATGCTGCACCACCTTCAACAGATTGCCATCTATGCTATACAATGTGCAGGAGTTCAGACTAAGTCTACATTTACATGACTGTATTTTGGGTCTGTGTCCTTTCCACTTTTTGGGGGATATCATTAGTATGCTGTCTGTATCTGTGTGGGTGTTCCACAAAGTATGACTATCTGCTCCCTGTCCCCTATGTCGGGCCTCCACTGCTGTGACAGACAGGCAAGGCAGTGAAAGCATAGTCACACCTAGCTCTGAAGTCTAGTGTTGAGCACATGAGCTGTAAAGAGATGGAGATTGCCCATCTGCCCAGTGGTCCAATGCCCAGGGTCTCCATCCCTTTAGTGCACATGTCTCAAACACTCCCATGACACTTTTGGGCCCAGCGTGAATATGTTTTCACACCCTGGCCTCCGTCACAGAAATGAGGGCTTGGCATGGCAGACAGAGAGCAGAGGCTCTGGGTGCAATGGCACCAATTACATTGCACCTAGGGGTAATTTGTATATTATAAAAAGGCTTTTTTCTACAGAGTGCTGGCACATATGGACATCATCAGACTCTGCTAGACTAGAAAGCACTACCAAATAGGTCTCATGCAAGATTCTCCCCCTCAAAGAGGGTTAGCTAAAAGGTATATGCTGCATCGTCTATCGTTCCTCGCAAACTTTTTTTATACTCCCCATCTTAGCTGAGGTTACGGCGGATTGTACAAGACTAGAATATGGCTGCTTTCCACCATAAACAGCAGTGTTGATATGGTGTTGCAGCTCAGCCTCATTGACTTCACTGGAGCTACGATGCAGTTGTCAGACACAATCCATGGACCGATATGGAGCTCAATCTATATAAAAAAAAAAAATCAGACATGTTTTTCTAATCCTTTAAAATTTTTAAGAAACAACATCCATGCCTCCCATCCGTCCCGGATCCTGCAGAAAAGTCCCAGATTTTGGCTACTATCCTGCAGTATCTCTTAATTAGATATGAAAAAATTTCCCAAAATTCATTTCAGGCCCGATTTAGTCAACTCGTCCATCAGATTCGATTCAGTCCAAATAAATTTGGTCCCAATCAAAAGTGCCCCAGGTGTTCTGAAAATTTTTGTATGATCCCAAGGTCTCCTAGGATTGTATCCAAACACCTTCAAGCGCTTTAACCCCTTTCCACCTGTATGCATTTGGGGCCTCAGTGACCAACTATTTAATCTTTTTTTTTTTTTTTTTACAAATCGTCACATTGTAAGGGACCATTTTGGGGTACACATAGCTCACTGGTCAACTTTTAATAACTATTTCTGGAGGGATGGGAAAACACAGCATTACCGCCATTGAGTTTTTACTTTGTAAAGTTCGCGACAATCAGTTTGTGGCTTAAATAACATAATAACTTTGCTCTTTGGGTCAGTACGATTACAGTGATACCAATTTTTTTTTTTTAAGTTTCATTACTTTTGCATAATAAATTAATAACCATTAAAAAAAAAATGAAAATGTTTTTGCATCGTTTCATTACTTTTGCATAATAACCCTTTTAAAAAAATAAAGAAAATGTTTTTTGCATTGTTGCATGCCAAGACCCATAAAATATTTTAGTTTGAGTTCTACAGAGCTATGTGAGGGCTTGATTTTTGTGGGACAACTTTTAGTTTTTATTGATACCATTTTGAGGTACATAACACTTCCTGTAACCTATTATTCAATATAAGCTGTTGATTGCAAATATGGTGAATAATTGGTTACAGGTGTTTTTTTGGTTTGTTTGTTTTTTGCATTGGGATGAAAGATGGTCAGCAGCACCATGAAGGCTGCTTAGAGATCTTTGTCTACATGGACACTGTCAATAGCTCATTAAAGCCCCACAGTGGGTCCGCCTGGGAGCTCTATAACAAGCAATGTCTGGCTAGATCTGCTTGATGATGGCCCAAAAATGTCAGTCCTTTCCCTTCACAGCTGTTGGTTTCTGCACATCAACAGCTCAGGGATCATAAGTTGTCCTTCACCCAGGTGCTTGCTGGTTATATAAAAAACAACACTGCAAGTGGCTGGGTTCTGCAAGTATAAGCACAAGTACTCTGCTTGTGAGGGTTCCCATGCTGTCATCCATTGTCCCCCAACCATCAGTCATAACTGCCTCCAAGTAGCCCAGACAGAATGATCCAAAAGACCCAAGAGAGCATAGCCACAATGGTGCCTTGGTTAGATCAGTACCCAAGTAAGGAGGCTGCTACCCAATAGCGTTTTGATTTTACATTTGTCTTCTTTATTCTTTTCTGCAGAGACACAGTTTTGTGGATCATTTAAAATCGGCTAGAGATCATCGTTAGGTTTTCAGGGAAAAGTTATCCAAGGAGGTGTGCAGCGTCCCACTAGCGTATGTGGGCACTGCTAAAGCTTGTTTTTGTCATCTGTAATATCATGCTGTATAGTATTATTATGTAAAATCCCTGTTACCAGGCTGTCAGGTGCATTACATACATTCCACCACTAGATGGGGATAGCACCACAGTATATATAGCACAGTTCAGGCCTAGTTAGGGAGTTGAGTTCAGAGTGTGGAGGAAAAAGGAGATGGGTGAGGAGCTAGGGGGAAGTAGAGGTCCCCTCTCCTCTCAGCTCTCTCTTGGGCTCCACGGCCCAGATGAGCCAAAGTGTACCTTAGTATCAAGCCAGGAGATAGGCAGAAGGGAAGTCTGTATTCTACCATTCACTCTTCTGGAGTAGCAAGTGAATTTTTGTCAAGTTTATTGTTGGATAAAGACAAAGGAAGAACAAAGCCATTATTCTAGGCGCCTTTGTACTGTATCTCGTTGAATGATTCATTAGCTTCCGGCAGCCCCACCATTATTCTAAGGACAGATAATATTTCTGTTGCATTACTCGTGTGTAGAAGATTAGGACTTGAACTACCTCAACTGAGACTGAAGCAAGGCAAGAAGCTGAATATCAGTGAGTACCTAACTACCCTAGCCTGACACATTACTACAAGTATAGCCTGTTACTGGGATTCTTCACATCCAACTTGTATGTGTATCAGAGACTGTTTTATTATCTGGATGTAAACTGTTATTAAGAGCTTGGTTATAATAAAGTTCTCAGTTGGATTTAAAGCTGCCTCATTTTTCTAACTTCATACTACTACCACTCTTCACATTTTGCACCATCAAGGTGCTGGCGTCACAACATTACTTAATTCATGGGCCCAGCCACACAAGCACTCAGAAACCCAAGCTCCATCAATGGCACCTCGATCACCACCTGGGCGGTGTCCCCTGTAACAGAGTGTGCCCCAGAGAATCCAGTGCTGTTCTCCCCTTCACTGCACTGCTGGCCCAGGGAGGCGTCTGTTAAACCGTGAGTAACCGATGAACTGTTTGTACTCTTCGGCCCACCGTGAACCTCACATGTTCTACCCCTGCGGACTGGCACGCTGCAGGTGGTATTTGGCAGGATAGAGGGACTGTTTAACTGCTCCCTATTTCAGGCCTCATTAGTGTTAGTGTCACAGAAGGAAGCTGGGAAATTCTGGTTTGTTATTTGCCTTTCTCACCCAAAAGGTGCATCTTTCAATAATGTATTTTCTCTAAGAATTCCTCGGTCTCCTACTTTTCTTTTAATTGGGTGGTCTCGCTGGTCTGATTGTAAAGCAGGGAGGGCGCTCCTTGCTAAATATGATAGTGAGTCAGCTTTCTGTCTGCTACATGGTCATCCTGACTGTTATCATTCTCCTGGGCTGTTATTGTGAAGGTCACTATTATTTTAATACTTGTCTTCCAATAGGCTGTTCCATATCATGCCACTATTTTAAAGGGGTTCTGCACTTTGTTTTAACTGATGATCTAACATCTGGATAGATCATCAGCTTCTGATCGGCGGGGATCCGACACCCGGGACCCCCGCTGATCAGCAGTTTGAGAAGGCAGCGCTGCGGCCTTCTCACTGTTTACCGCCGGCCCAGTGACGTCACGACTAGTATCAACTAGCGTGGGCAGAGCTAAGCTCTATTCAAGTGAACAGAGCTTAGCCCCGCCCCCACGCTAGTTGATACTAGTCGTGGCATCACTGGGCAGGCGGTAAACAGTGGGAAGTCCGCGGCGCTACTGCCAGCACCACTGCCTTCTCAAACAGCTGATCGTCAGGGGTCCCGGGTGTCGGACCCCCGCCGATCAGAAGCTGATGATCTATCCAGAGGATGCTGCCCTTTTACTGTCAAAGAATATGAATCAGTTTTGATATTAGACAAATTTACTATCCTGGTGCATAGATCTTTTGAAGTATTAGAAAAGCTTGCAACAGATTTAGATTTAGATAAGTGTGCTTGTTCTATGGGTGCTGCCACGTCGCAGCTTTGTTGCACTTTGCGTCAGGCAAAAAAAAAGCATTAAAAAAACGCATGCAGTTTTTGAAACAACATACCTCTGTTTATGCTGCATTTTCTTCCAGCAAAAGGAAAAAAAGCTAATCACACACAGCAACATTTAATTATATTACTTGCTAAATAGAGTTAATAAAGATAATGTAATGGTACTTTCACACTAGCATTGTGAGGATCCGGCAGGCCGGATCCGGCAATCCATATACAAATGGAAAGCTTTTTTTCCGGATCCGTTAGAGGTATCTGGTGAAATACTAGATCAGTCTCATCCGGTATCATCCGGAATAACGGATCCACTATTTTATTTTATTTTTTCAAAGATCAAAAGAGAAACCCGCATCTCCTGTGTCCCGGTGCATGTGCAGACCGGAAAAATTGATCCGGCGATGCGGCAATTTCCGGAACACTTGGTACCGGATCCGGCATTAATGCATCTCTATGGAAATACAGTCAAATACCGTACAAGGGAGGGAACAAAGGACATTCTGATGCATACTGGACGGATTGCTTTCTATTCAGAATGCATTAGGACAAAACTGATGTGTTTTTTCCGGTATTAAGACCCTTTACCGGATTTCAATACCGTAAAAGAATAACGCTAGTGTGAAAGTACCCTAAGTTTGCTTTGTGTTTTACCTTTTCTGGAAGACAACTTACCATAAATGAAGGCATGCTGTTGCAAAAATTGCATGGTTTTTTTCCTTCTTTTTTTTTTTTTTTTTGCCTCACCCAAAACGCAGCATGTACCTTTAGACTAGTCACATTTATCTAAGGAATGCTGACAATTGCTCTTAATGTTCTTCCATTTATTCCCTTGTTCAGAAGACTTACGGTCGCCTTTGCAGATAAGACTGCATTAGATAAAGATAAGGTGAGCGAGAAGGGCACCATTGTATTCTGGGTAAATATTTGCACAGCAAGCTGGTGAAGTAAAGCCTTTAACTCCTCATTTATCCGCTGTTGACAGACAGAAAAGAGGATAATAAGAAGATATCACAATGTGGACGCAGGGCTACATGAATAATATCTTATCATTGCTGTTACTACTAGGATTACAGAGACTGTCTCATCTCTGTTGTATGAACTGGAGCCTGTAAGTTATCAAACTTTACTTCATGCTGTAAAACCAGCAGGAAAACAGTTAAAAGCTCTAGGCCACTGGTGGCGAACCTACTGTATGGCACGGGTGCCAGAGGTGGCACTCAGAGCCCTCTCTGTGGGCACCCGCACCCTGGAAAAAGTCTATAGTGTACCAATATGCCTTAGACTTTTCCTGCCATTCCTCAGTGCAGGGCGCACTATGAACAGCACAGGCAGCGCACTGAATGTAGGCAGGATATTATAGCTACTACATGATAAAGTACATGGAAGATATACCATTGGACTGTAGTGTTCAGGGTAAATTGTCACGTTGGCACTTTGCGATAAATAAGTGGGTTTTGGGTTGCAGTTATGGGACTCCGTCTCTAAAAGGTTTGCCATCACTGCCAGCACTCGGCTATTTTCGGCGGCCCCATAGAAATGAATGGACGGTGCCTGCGCATGCGCAGTGCGCCCTCCACCACTTTCGGGGCTCTGTTTTTGATATAGGTGTGAGTCTCAGTGGTGCAACCCGCACCTATCAGAAAATTGGGGCACGTCATATGAGACAACCCCTTTAATAAAATCATTGTACATCATGGTCAGACTGGCCCACCAGAATACCAGAGGATCCTCTGTTGGGCAGCAAAGGCCAAGGAGGAAAAAAAAAAAACATTTGGAGATGCCCTTTGGAGATAATCACTTGCAACTAGGGTCTATTTTGTTGATTCAAAAACTAGTAGACTCTATTGATGATAGGGGTTGGGTAACAAGAATATTTTTCTCTGGTGGGCCTAAGGAACCCCAGTCCAACACTGTGTACAATTAATATGAGACATGAGAATGCCTTGCACATTGATCTGGTGTCCTCTTGAGCTTCATCTTCTGGGTGTGATTACATGTCATACATGGTTTCCATAATTTGGATGGGGCACAGCTATTGGGAGCATCATTGCTCAGAAAGGATGAAACACTGTGATCTTGGTAGATTTGTAGGTAGGTACCGTAGATAGATAGATTTGAGATCTACTCACTAATAGAATACACAGTCCAAAGCTACAAGTAATAGGCCTAGTAATTTTTGCTTGGTGTCTGACTGATGGGAGAGATTAGCTGCAGGACTGTACTTGCATCTCGGGTACAATACACTACTTACCACTGACATTGTGTGAAAACATACAGTTTGTTAATATGCAAAGTATTGATCAAATATCAGCAATTTTCAGCAGTACCCAGTCAAGTGCAATGACCCAGTGGATCACTGCTGAAACTTAATTGTTTGCCCAGAGTCAAATGTTTGCTTTAAAGTTAAAACACTTGTCTCTATTCAGTGGTGTGCCTAGGGTGTTTGGCACCCGGGGCAGGTCCTTTCTTTAAAAAAATTGTACCCCCTCACAGTACTATTTTGCCCTCATTGTAAAACCTTCACAGTAGTTTTGTACAGATGTGTGCCCCCTCACAGTAGTTATGCCCACATTGTGCCCTCTTTGTGCCCCTTTCACAGTAATAATCCATATTGTGTCCCCTTCACAGTAATAATCCCCATTGTGCCCCCTTCATAGTAATAATAATCATTGTGCCCCCTTTATAATAATAATGCCCACTGTGCCCCCTTCATAGTAATAATGCCCATTGTGCCCTCTTCACAGTAATAATGCCCTTTGTGCCCCCTTAATAGTAGTAATTCCCACTGTGCTAGTAATGCCCTCTGTGCCCCCTCCATAGTAGAAATCCCCATTGTGCCCCCTTCACAGTGCCCCCTTCACAGTAATAATGGCCTCTGTTCCCCCTTCATTGTAGTAATGCCCTCTGGCTCTGTGCCCCCATCATAGTAAAAATGCCCATTGTGCCCCCTTCACATTAGTAATGCCATAGTAATAATGTCCTCTGTGCCCATTGTGCCCCTTTCGCATTAGTAATGCCATAGTAATAAAGTCCTCTGTGCCCCCTCCATAGTAATAAAGTCCACTGTGCCCCCTTCATAGTAATAAATCCCTCTGTGCCCTCTCCATAGTAATAAAGCCCTCTGTGCCCCCTCTGTATTAAAAAACAAACAAAACAAAACACAGTAACTACTCACCTTGTCCCGTTCCTGGAGCTCACATAGCTCTATTCTCTGCAGGCACAGATCGCTCTGCAGCACTGTGTGGGCTTATGCAGATCTCTGGGCTGCAGGCTGCACCCACACAGGCTAGCGGGGATAAGTCTTCCTGCTTCACCTTTCTGTGCGCCGCCGGCCTGAGGGAGTGGAGGAGTGCTGGGAGCTGAGCAGTGAGTGGCAGGACCCAGCTCCCTGCTCTCTAGCAATGAGCGCTTCCATTTGTATTGATGGAAGTGCTCATTGCTTCTGGCACCCCCCTGAGAGTCCGCACCCATGGTGGACTCCCCCCCCCCCCCCCCTCTTAGTACGCCACTGTCTCTTTTGCACTGTGTATCCCAAATGGTTGTTTATGGACAACAAACAGTTAACACTGGCTCTGCTAGCCCTAGTTTCCAGAATTATATGTTGGTTCTGCCCCCTGGCTAGTGTGAGTCTTAGCTGAGCAGAGCTAGAGTCAAGGCCTACAGTATATGTTTGAGCTTCTGCAAACTAGGCCGAAAGAGAAGCCTCATCCAGGAGACACCATTCCTGAGACTGAAAAGCTGCAAGAGAACAACTTAACTGAGAGACTCTACCAAGCTTTCCTTATACTGTCTGCCACACTGGGTCACTTTTATTCTTCTCTTTCAGGCCTACCCTTGGTTTGCGCACAACTCAGAGGGGTAGCTACTTATCAGCTCTCATTTACTTATGGATTCAGCAGGTCCAGCCCTAGCTTTAGTTAGCCAGCTTCCTTGTCTGACTCTGCGGTCTGGCTGAGGCGTCTGACTTTTGTGTCTGACATGGGATTAGCTTCCCTTGGCTACAGACTTAATTTCCACTGACCATACTTCAGTGTTCTGGTCTAGTCTGACCTTGCTCTCACTAAGCTAAACTCCACTCCTTTGCACTTCCTGCAACCTGTTCTTTATATATGTATTTATTACCAGCAGCACATAGGGGTGACTGGGTGTGTCTACATGTAACGTGTAAGCAGCCGGTTAAATTACAGGAATTACAGCAATATACATACAAGTTGCACAATGGACATACTGCAAATACCCTTATGTTTATAGGGCCCCACTACAATTACTGAGTGGGACACTGCAACTGCCACCATTAAAGTTGGTAACAGTGTGCAGTTTCTGTGCCCTCTGTGTCTGCTGGCTAGGACTTGTGCACCACCACTGCGATCTTCAGTGCTCCTGTTAAAGAAAAATATTTCTGCTGCAGTGATCAGTAATCATATTGTCCATTTGCAGCTGTTCCAGATCCCTGATCCCTAAGTCCCAATCCCTATACCCTTCCCCTTGCTTGCCCCCTACTGTCCCTCATCCGCTTTAGGCAGAAACTAATCAATCCATTCATGATTTTGTCCCCCTTTTTTGTCTTTTTTTTTTCCAGTCCTGTGCCACTTTTTCTGTGTGTGAGCTGCCACCTCAGAGCACTCATCAGTGTGTACGTCACAGATTATCATCTGTACTGTGTTTTGGGGGAAGGAGGGATTTTTTTCTCATCTGTGCTAATTTTTTTCGGGATGATCTACTTTTTGTGTTAATAAAAGAAAAGTAGTTTGCTAGTGTTCAGATTTTTTTTTTTTTTTTTTTACTGTAGCAAATTTTTATACTATAGGTTTTGCATGCACACAACATCAATATGTGTGCTATCTTGTGAGTAAAAAATGAAAAAATTGTGTTTAGTGGTAGATTTGCAAAAATAGGCTTGTCAGAAAGGTGAAAACTTGAAGGGGTTAAATGATTAAGACTCCTTTCACACTGACTTCAAAGGTAATGTTATGACAGGAGGCATGACCTCTCCTGATTTATAATGGGTCCTTCTTTGAAATATACCAATTTCTCTCCATTCCATTTCTTTAGGAGGTTTGGGGTCTGTATTTAGGGAGTTTGGAATCTGCTTTTAATTAGGGAGTCTTATCTGATGTTTGATTTATTTAGGGGACCTGGTCTTGGATGTGTATTTAGGAGGTCTGTATTTATATTGGAGATCTAGGAGCCTGGTAGCTGTTTTGATTCAGTGGGTCTGTAATTGTTTAGAGGTTTTGTTCTAGGAATATATATATATATATATATATAGAGAGAGAGAGATGAGCTAATGTATTCTAAATGACCCGGAATCCTTACAAATTTCACAAACAAATTTGTCTTCCAAACAAATCCGAAGTTTTTGCAATTCGTTTCGAACGCACCCAGTGGCATTTTACTGTGAAAATTGGAGGGGAAAGTGACAGGAAGGAAGAACATGGAGGATCACATCATCCCAAGAGGGAGGGAGGGGAGTTGGTGCTTTCCCTGATTAGCAGTGGATGTGATAGGCTGTGTTGTGGCTGTGTCCGACATACAAAAATTGCAGACACAAGCCAGTTACTAGGGGCACCATAGTGAGATTGGTGATGTAATTGGATAGATTTTAGAGTTTCATTAGGGCATAGAGCAGTGTTTCCCAACCAGTGTGCCTCCAGCTGTTGCACAACTACAACTCCCAGCATGCCCGCACAGCCAAAGGGTAGTGTTGGGTGCGAATATTCGAATAGCGAATATTAATCGCGAATAGTGATAGCCTTGCGGTTCGCCCGACGGTCGGTTCACAGCGAACTTTGAGCCTTCACGATCTGCCGAACATGCGAGCATATGGCGATGCGTCCACAAAATACAGATTGCGGGTTTTGATATACCTGCTTCAACTAACAACTGATTGAGGCCTGCCAAATATCAGCTTCCACAAAATAGTGACAGGTTTTCCATATACCTGCATCAACAAAATTACTGCTTGAGGGTGATATACCAGCTTCAACTAACAACTGATTGAGGCCTGCCATATATCAGCTTCCACAAAATAGTGATAGAGGTTTTCCATTTACCTGCGTCCACAAAATACAGATTGCACGTTTTGATATACCTGCTTCAGCTAACAACTGATTGAGGCCTGCCATGTATCAGCTTCCACAAAATAGTAATAGAGGTTTTCCATATACCTATATCCACAAAATTACTGCTTGAGGGTGATATACCTGCTTCAACTAACAAAGTTTCTAATGATTGCACTTAACCATTGCACTTAACAAAATTGTACCAACTTACTTAAAGTGTGCCTTTTTACAGCTCTTGTTCTCTCCCCCCCTTGTACGGACTGTCATCATAGGGACGTTGTATACTAATGGCCTACACCCGGGTAGGACCAAGTGGTAAGTCCAGGCAGATCCAGTAACTTCACAGATACCCCTGCTGCTTCGGGAATCGTTATAAGCCCTAGGCTGCTCCTTCCCGCTTGTTTTATGTTCAGGATTGTTCCCATCCTGAGGTGTCTCATTTCCAGGAGCGCACGGGATTAAATACCCTCCTCCTGTGACATTGCCAGAAGACATGGAGACGATAAATACCTCCCCTTCTGAGCCTTTTGCCTAAGGTAAGGCGCCTCAAGCCTTAGAGCCATATTTTAGCTTCCTCTTAGTCATCATACTGATCGTGCTACAAGCCAAATTTCTTCAGGCTATGGTGCAGGGAAGGGAATACAGGATAAAGCCACCCTTCTATTTGCGGGCTTTGCATTACACAATGGTGGGATTACGGAGTAAAGACACCCCCATACTTTCTTTGATATTGGTGCACAATATACAAAGTCAGTAAGTAATGTTTGCTTTGTGCAGTATTAGGTTACCTGGTTATACCAAGAGAAGGAAACTGTGTGTTGGACACCTTACTCTAGCGGGCAGGAACCTCGAGAAAGCCGTTACATGTTTTTGTCTATGTATGTCATTATATGCAAATTCATGCAGCACTTTGTATTTATTGGGTACCCAGAGCTGATTCCTCCACCCTCCTAGCGTAAGCCGAGGATGGCTTAACTTAAAGTAAGCGGGCATGTAACATCCCAGAGTACATGTCAGGTGTATATTTATTGTCATCTTGTGTGATCTAACATTGCATTTCCCTGTATATATACATTTTATGCCATATAATGCCGTTTCATATGTCATGCTGTGATTTCCCTGTACACCAGCAGGTGGCGGCAATGTGTGATCAGGTATTTAGCCAGTTTAGTATACCTAGACTGGAATAGTTTATTCTAATCTAGTCTCCCCTGTATGAGCAGAAGTGGGCTATTCCCATGTCCTGTCTCATGAGGTGAAGAGAAGTACGCTGAACCTTAAGTGGAGCGTGTGGACTGCTGGGGGCGCACGAAACAACCGATCAAAGACAGTGTTTTGGTCGGTTGTTTCGTGTGCCCCCAGCAGTCCACACGCTCCACTTAAGGTTCAGCGTACTTCTCTTCATTTCCATTACCCTAGTGGCAAGGTGGCTCTTGCCCAAGGTGTTAGGACGAATCTTGGCTGTACCAACCATCTCTTATTTTCACTCGATCTCCATTGCAGTTGCATCCAATTGATGCAACCGCAATAGGTGAGCAAACCATTTCTTTTATTAGAGATTTGTTTTGTTGAATTCACTTACCCTATGAGCGCCTTCTCTATCCCATCGGCCATTATCTGCTGTCTCATGAGGAGGAGAAGGGAGTTAGTTAGTGTACCAGCCACCCCTGCCAGGGGCAGGCTGTGTTATTAGGAGCTCCCAGTTACAGGGATCCCAACCTAGGATCCAGCCTCGGCTGAGGCCAAGGATCACTCTTCCCAGCCTGAGTCATCTACCTCAGCTGGTGACAACCAAGCAACACTTCCAGAACTACAGATCTCCAGGAAGACACCATTCCCTGCGAGCAGTCCTGTGAGCACTTATCCAGAGTACAGGAGAAGCCAAATTCCTCCTCAGCTAGTCAGGTCCATATCAAGCAGAAGACAGACAGAGCAGAAGATAGATACCTGCCCGATTCACTAGGCATATAACAAGAAGCAGAATATATATAGATTCCTGCCCATATTGCCAATATCTGCTGGGTCCCAAGACTAAAGCGGTAACTCGTATGGATTTCCGTTGCCATTCAGTAAAGATAAGTTGGATTATATCTCCTGTCTGGATCTCAATCATTCCTAAATTTACTCCTATTAACAACACTCATTTTATTGCAAGTGAGCCAGGATCCAGGAGTCCAGCTGTACCAAGGTAGGAGACACCGTTGACACTACCATATCTACTACACAGAGACATTATCCCCCTCTGGCATTCCTCACCTGGTATGTGAGCTATAACATCTTAAAGGGCCCTGCTACAGTACCTGCGCAAGCTGCAATTGGCATCACGAACTACTCGTAAACCTTTATACCCATATCCTGACCCACTGCATCATTGGCAATTGTACCAGTGTCCTGCTCATTGCACATCCCCTACACACTTCACCCACTGTGAACAAACTCATGGGTGGAACATGTAGGTGGACTTATGGGTGGGCCTTATGGGCATACTCACCGTCAGGCCCTGGGGCCCAGACCTTGAGCTGTGTGAAGGGCCCCAAAAAATGGAGCTGCTTCCCGTTCTCCCAGAACATAGATTTTTGTGACCACGGTTACAAACAGCCTCTAGAGAGCCTGTTCTACATAAGACCAGTGGAGCCAGACTGCAGCTAGAGCCCATCATCATCCTTATTTAGTTGTAAGGAGGCAATCTAGTATATTATTCGTGGCACTACTCTCTAATTTACCTCACATTAAAGGGACACTATAGTCCCCAAAACCACTGCAGCTTAATTTAGTGGCTCTGGTCTTTATATCCTGTCCCTGCAGGCTATTTAATGTAAACACGGCGGCACTGCAGTACTGGCGTTAGTTAATATGGCAGATCATATAGGTGGGGCATTGTGATGTCACATAGGGGGGCGGCAAACTTTTATTTTGCTTAGGGCGGCAAAAATCCTTGCACCAGCCCTGGGGCACATATCTGGCATAACTACTGTGGGGGAAGCACATATCTGGCATAGCTACTGTGAGGGGGCACATATCTGGCATAACTACTGTGAGGGGCACATATCTGGGCATAACTACTGTGAGGGGCACATATCTGGCAAAACTACTGTGAGGGGCACATATCTGGGCATAACTACTGTGACAGGAACAAAGGTGGGCATAACTGCTGTGAGGGGCCACAAGAAGGACATAACTTTTGTGAAGGGACCACAAGGTGGGCTTAATTACTGTGAGGGTCAACAAGGTGGGCATTAGTACTGTGAGAGGCCACAATGTAGGCATTAGTACAGTGTGGTAGCACTTAGGGGAAATGATTTCACAGGAGCAGTCACCATCTCTTCCTTATGTGATTATTCTTTTTTTCTCTATCACCTCAGGGACCTTGTTCTGGATCCAGTGGACCATCATGCCAACGACACCCTGAATGAGGTAGGACCATATTTTATTAGGACTGGGTGAGTGTAGCCATGCATTGGGCTTAGGGCTCTTTAACACGAGCAGATGCCATAAGGGTAAACAAGAAAATGACGTTGTGCTGGACTGCTGGCATAATTACACAATGCTATAGGGCTGGTATGTAATTTTTTCCAGGGCTGGTTTTCATACCCAGTCCGGCCCTGGTCATAGGTCCACTCTGTGGACTTCTCATGCTGTTCCTACCCTCCCCACTTCATGACTGGTCCACTATTTTGCCTTTCGGCCTGGCTGACATCATCATTTATTTGACCTTTCTTCTAATCTTTCAGAAGGAAGGAAAAATGAGACTCACAAAGGATCCCGTCTGTGTAGCAGCTGTAAGGCCTGTGAAGTGTGCAGTGATTCTAAGAGCGACGCCTGTCATCTGTATGTCATACGGACTCACAGTATTTCAGTACCAAAGCAGACTACCTATGCGTGTTACTACACCACTATAAAGGCTCTCAGCAGCCAGGACATAGCTGTTTTTTAATGCGATTCACCACGAAGAAATTCGGATCGAAGCAAATTTTTCAGAAAAATCTAATCTCTAGTCTTATGGATTCTGTTATTTTCCATTATAACCATGTTATAACGGAATTCATAACGGTGATGTGAACTCACCCTTAGCCATTAACCCCTTGTGGCGATCAGCTCAAATGGTGACTTCAGATATAGTTCAAACAATAGTCTTTTTATTTTTATCCATGTAATGTAATGTAAAAGCATGTAAAAACACAAAAAACACAGTCCATGTGAAGTGGTCTGACTCACAGTCCTCTGTAGTTCCTGGTTTCCAGGATCAGAACATAATCAGATAAATAAAAGTATGCCTGGAATCCAAGCAGAACAGGGAGCATGGCGTTCACACATAGACATGCAAACACACCTGGAACCCATACGGAACAGGTAGCATGGTGTTCTCAGACATACAAACACACCTGGAACCCATACGGAACAGGTAGCATGGTGTTCTCAGACATACAAACATGCCTGGAACCCATGCAGAACAGGGAGAATGGTATTCACAGACACACATACAAACATCCCTGGAACCCTTGTGGAACAGGGAGCATAGCGTTCTCAGACAGACATGCAAACATGCTTGGAACCCATGCAGAACCGGGATACAGAAAGCATGGCGTTCACAGACAGATGAGATTAATGAATAATAACTAACACAGAAACTATTAAGGCCGCATCACCACTCAGCATTCCTATAAACCTGGGACCTGATCGGACCTGTGGGGGGCATGTTGCACACGCACCACCTAAGCAACCAGTATACACAAGAACAACAATCGCAGCTAGTATACAAGAGCGCATGCAGCCAGCCCGCACAGCAGCGAGTGTCACAGTGAACCGCACTGTGATACCATGACGACCAATCATCGCAGTGGTGGGCAGAGACAGAAAGAACTGAGTCATCAGACATGCTGGTGAGCATGGCAAGCTGTATGCTTACCTGCTTACGTACTGACAGGTGTATCCTTACCATCAAGCAATTTGGATAGCCATGCTTTTAGACCCTTGCTATAAAAGCTAAATAGGGGAATGTTTTCCTCCTGCTGAAAATGACGCCAAATTGCTTTATTACCAAGACACTGTGTACAGTATGCAGCTTACGGCAGCCTTTGTTGAGCAGACACATGTCAAACGTACGTCTGACTGGGAGGCCTCTCTTCATCCTCACTGGGTCTCCCACCTTATGCCATCTCCGCTACTACAAGCAGCATAAGCAGCTGCCAGTTCAGTATTATGAACATGATGGGGCAGTTGTTTCATGCGCCACACCAGGGTGACACAAATCGACCTACTGCCTCAACACCCAGGTTCAATCCTACCTGGGTCTGGCCTTTCCCTGACCCCATGGACTTTTGGGCAGGCAGACTGGAACAGTGGCCCAAATCGGCTCAATATGCTCTGTTCTCTCTTGTCCAGCAGTCAGTGTCATCTCAAAGAGGGATTTCAGTGAGGCATCTGGCGTTGTCACACTGGAACAAACAAAGTTGTCCTCCACCAGTGTACAAAACATCATATTTTTTTAAATGAATGAGGCACAGATCCATGATGATTTTCACACTCCTCTGGATGAGGCCAATGAATAGATCTGACATTGGAGATGGTGGCTATTTATGGCTGGGTCCATCACGCCACTGCCGCTGTCTGTCTGTGCAATGAGCAGGATATGGGGAAACGCTGACGCCACTTATGCAGTGGGCCAGGATATGGGTGGATAATAGTCTGTATTTGTTCATGACGCCAATTGCAGCGTGTGCAGGGTACTATCCCAGGGCCCTTCTAAGGTGTTATAACGCACGTCCCAGATTAGGAATGCCAGAGTGGTGTAATAGTCTATAATGTCTCTGTAGAGTAGTGGTAATTGTGTCAACGGTGTCTTCTACCTGGGTACGACTGGACTACTGGCTCCTGGCTCACGTGCAATAAATTTGAGTGTAGTGATAGTAGGAGTAATAGAGGAATTTTTCAGCAGAAATGATGTCCAGACCTTTAGATGAAGTTCAAATGTTTCTTTACTGAAGATATTGTATCCAAGCAGTATACAGCTTTGGTCTCTGGTCCCAGCAGGTTTTGGCAATAATTGGCAGGAATAAATGCTTCTGCTTGATATGATGGGAGCTTGTAGGATAAAACGTCTGCTTGGTAACTCTGTAACTGTGGCAGAACTTAATCTTCTGCACTTTTTCTGTAACTTGTGCTTTGTGGGGACAGACAAGCTGAGGAGGAATGGCTTCTCCTAGGTCTCTGGACTTAACTCACAGATAGTTTCTCAGGGGATGCTTTCTTCCTGGAACTCTGGAGGTTATATTGTCTGCTTCTTTTCATCCAGCTGAGGCTGCAGGTGCTCAATCTGAGGATATGAACAATGTCGGGGATCTCCTGAAGGCTATCACACAGCCTTCCCCAACAGGGGTGGCTGGAACACTCACTCTAACTTCCTTCTCCACCCATGCTGCAGGATGTGGGAACAGCCCACTTCGCTCACAGAGGGGGATCTAAGCTGGAATAATCCATTCCAGCCTAGATACACTAAACTAGGACTTGTACCTTGCCAATGTAGTTGCTGCCACCTGCTGGTGAACCTGGAAAATTACAGGAAACAATTACATTTAACATGGTTTCACATGCACATTTGTGAAGACATAATATAAATTACATCAGAAGACCATATACAGGCTCTTAGAAGGCAGTAGCGGGGTAGAGGCGTGTAGTAACACAATGGTATCATGTTCTGTACCATTTGGCTGCTGCTTCTGCCGCAACCACTGCTGCTCCTCGCTGCTAATCCTCCTACTGCCACATCCATAAACTCTACTGCCACTACCATTACCTTGACACAGCAATCACTACTACGACTACCACCCTAACACAGCCACACACACATCTACTTACTACCTTGTCTGTTCAATGCCGTGCTGCTACTGCTGGTGCTACTCTTGCAACCATTATTACCCCTACACATCTTACCCTTTACACATCTACACTGCAGTGTGTGTGTATAAACAGGGACAAGGATCTGCCTCTGTTAATGCATCATTTTTAAACACCATCTGCTCCCAATAAGGGCCAATTTTTGGAAGCTTTGTAATATTAATGGGAACCTGTCACTGGGATTTTGTGTATAGAGCTGAGGACATGGGCTGCTAGATCGCCGCTAGCAGATCCGTAATACCCAGTCCCCATAGCTCTGTGTGCTTTTATTGTGTAAAAAAAAATACTTGATGCATATGCAAATTAACCTGAGATGAGTTATGTCCCTGACATGAGTCCAGCGTGAAGGAGCCCAGCACCGCCCCACATTCTCAGAATCTCCTCCTTGCTCCCCGACGTCAGAAAGCTAGAGCGCCATAATCTCACGATGCGCAAGCTAGCACATGTGCAGTGTCCTCCTAGTGTTCCTTCCCTGTGCCTGCATCAGCCTCAGGGAAGGAACTGCACATGCGCTAGCTTTCTGACATTGGGGAGCAAAGAGGAGATTCTGAGGATGTGGGGCGGTGCTGGGCTCCTTCACGCTGGACTCATCTCACGTACAGGACTCATCTCAGGTTAATTTGCATATGTATCAAATCAGTTTTTTTACACAATAAAAGCACAAAGAGCTATGGGGACTGGGTATTGCGGATGTGCTAGCGGCCATCTAGCAACCCATGTCCTCAGCTCTATACACAAAATCCCGGTGACAGGTTCCCTTTAATATTACAAAGCTTCCATAAATTGTCCCTTATAAGGAGCAGATGGTGTTTAAAACTTATGCATTAACAGGGGCAGACTCAGGCAAGGGGAGAAGAGAGAATACGGCGGCACTGCCCCCACTAATATCACCGCTATCGGCAAGTTGCATGCGGTATAGAGAGTCCAGTCAGCGGTGCTCAGCAACAAAAGTAACATCAAGTTAAGGTAGATCTTTGAAAGAGAAGAAAATAATAGCGTTGCGGCACTCACCAGGATAAAAATCAGTAGCTTTTATTGTGGCTTCCTTGGAAGAAGATACATGTGGGTCCAGGGGCGGATACACTGTTGCAGGCGACGACGGCCGTTTCGCGGCCTGAGGAAGCGCGATCCCACGCGCGAAACGGCCGTCGTCGCCTGCAACAGTGTATCCGCCCCTGGACCCACATGTATCTTCTTCCAAGGAAGCCACAATAAAAGCTACTGATTTTTATCCTGGTGAGTGCCGCAACGCTATTATTTTCTTCTCTCTCAAAGATTAACAGGGGCAGATCCTTGTCCCTGTTTATACACACACACTGCAGTGTAGATATGTAAAGGGTAAGATGTGTAGGGGTAATAGTGGTTGCAAGAGTAGCACAAGCAGTAGCAGCAGTCCTCATAAAATATTTATGGTCAGGGCTAGGAAACGTCAGCGTACGCAGAGACTCCTGCCCTGAGCAAGGTGGCTGAATTATGCCGGGAGCCACGACGAGGGTACACCAAGAAAAGGGGGCAAAAGCAACCATTAGTAACAACATTTTATTACATGATTTACAAAGCCAATGAACAAAAGGCACGAGAGATCTCTAATTGAGGATCAGGAATATACCTAGTGTAGCAAGAGGACCGCCACCGCCCCATGCTCCGAATGACGTGAGCTGGCACCTGATGTCGTGATGCGGCTGAAGCTGCCCCTATGCGGAAGGAATGCCCTGATATAACTTTGGGGTCGTATCCTAGGCCTTGGGCAAGAGCACGGATGCAGGAAATGAACCGTGTGGCGGTAAGGGGTTTGCCGGCGTGCGGCAGGAGAGGACTGTCTGGAGAACCGACCCGGATGTGTAATAATAAATGGTGCAGCACCTGAACTGGGCACCATATGTTGGAGGTCGGATAAAATCTGATTGCGGTAGGGGGACCCGTCTGACTGGTTTTGGTAGAGGGTAGGAGGAGAGTGTAGCAACCTCGGCCCCAAGACAGATGCTGTTTCAACGGGTGACCCTGACGGTTCGGCCCGGCTAAAACTTCCCCAGGCCTAAGAAACCCATAAAAAATGAGGTACATGGCTGCTTTCAAGACCAAACTAGTGGAGGGCCCAAAAGGATAACCGTCCAAAGACGAGGAGAGAGCCCTAAACAACTCGCTAGACACGGGTTGCCTACGGCTACGGGACCCCTTACCCTCTTTCTGAATACCCCGAAGGGTGGCCTTAATGACCTGAACAGAGAAAAAGGACCCGCGGTGTGGATCAACCAGCATGAAGTGGTGTTGAAGCCCGGCTAAATAGAGTTTGATGGTATTGTGTGACAGCCCCAGTTGGTAGTGACAATGGGCTAAAAAGGCCATGATGTGAGCAGTTTCGGTATGATGACCCCTTGGATGAGTTCTGGAGAATTTATCATACGCCCTCAAACCGGCCTGGTAATTCCTCGCCGTATTACGCGACAGAGACTTTCTGACCAGACCCTTGGCTTCGTCAATGAGGACATCTAGCCCAGGGTGAGGGTGCTGAAATGGGGCACGGGCGCTCCTGACCGATCCGCGTCGGGCACTTCCTGAAAAAAAACCGGAAAATTAAAGCGGGAAAGAGCGTCCGCGGCCCTATTCTGCTCGCCTGATATGTGTATACACCGGAAACGAAAATTGTGGCGGAGTGAGAGCCAGACTAGCTTGCGCAAAAATGCCATGATCTTGAAAGACTGGGCCCTGCCTTTGTTAACGATGTCCACCAAGGTCTGACTATCCGTAACAAAGGACACGGAAGAATTAGACCAAAGGTGGCCCCAAACCTGGGCTGCCGCCACGATGGGATATAGTTCCAGGAGGGGAGAGGATTTAAGAGCAGCTGGATCTGAGGCCAATTCTGGCGGCCATCCGGCGGCCAACCAATGGGACCTGAAAATGGCAGCGAACCCGAATGACCCCGCGGCATCAGAAAAGACGAGAGGAGAAGCTGAACCCCACTGTGGCACGAACAGCGAAATGCCATTCCAATTGGACAGGAAACTGTCCCACATGCACAGGTCCGCGATGGCATGACCGTCGAGATGGACAACAGAATCCTGCTCTGGAGCGGAGGGCAACAGACATAATAATCTGGCGAGAAAGGTCCTGCCTTGGGGCATAATTCTGGTGGCGAAATTAAGCATCCCCAGCAAGGATTGCAACTCGACCTTGGTCAAAGAGTGGGACCGGACCGCTTGAGAGATGGCTGATCGAATCCGGTGCAATTTCTCGCTGGGGAGGCTGGCCTCCATCTTAACTGTATCCAGAATTATGCCCAAGAAGGTGACCCTGGTGGCCGGACCCTCCGTCTTGGCGGCAGCGACAGGGACCTGAAGACGGGCAAAAATATCCAAAAGAGTGTGGGGAATGGATGGGACCTGACTAGGACTTTCTACCATAAGGAAGTCATCCAGGTAGTGAACGACCATGGATAACCCGCCATGATGGATGAGGATCCAGTGTAGTGCTTTGGCCAGTTGATCGAAAAGCCACGGGCTACTTTTAGACCCGAAAGTGAGACGGTTGGCGAAGTAGTAATTATCCGCCCACTTGAAGCCATAATACTTCCAAAGCTGTGGATGGATAGGAAGCTGCTTGAAAGCATCAGCTATATCTACTTTAGCCAACCAAGCCCCGGCCCCTGCAAGCAAAATGTACTGAATGGCCTCGTCGACCGAGGAATATTGCATTGAATATTCCTCGGATGGGATGAGTGAATTGAGACTCGGGATGGCCGACATATGAGGCGCAGAGAGGTCGTAAATGAGACGCTTTTTATTAGATGAAAGTTTTATAACAAGACCAATGGGACTGATGCGCCAAGACTGGAAAGGAATGTCTGAGAACGGACCGATGACAAACCCTTTGTCGACCTCCAGTTGGATGAGAGAGGTGACTGCCTCAGGATCGCTGGCCGCAGATAACAGGTTAGGGCCCGTCCAACAGCCCTGCGGGAGAGTAATGAGGCCCGTATGAAAACCCTCTCGGAACCCATCCAACAAGAAGGAGACAAAAAGCCGATCAGGGTGATCCCGCAGAAGAGCAGCCAGTAACCCCAAATTAATGTCGGCTAGTCAGGAATCCTTGGCTGCCCTCCTGGGACAGGAGGAACGGGGATGGGCCCGAAAACAAAGGGAACAAATATGGAGCGCCCGGCAGGAATTGAAGGCACATCCCTTGGCATTAAAGTTATTGCAAACCTGGTTGCCCCCGAGGAACACGATGGGTCTGCCCAGCTTATCTAACGACGGGGAAGACCTAGATGACCCAGAAGGACCTGCCGAGGGAGCTGACTGTGGGGCTTGCACCGGATTGGGACACCAGTCGGTAGAATGAAAAATGGACTGGCAGGTAGCACAGAGGGGGGCCTTGAGACCCGCAAAATGCCGGCAAAACAATTCCATGTCCAGCTCCGCCCAGCTAGACACGAACTGGAACTGGCTCAGAGCGGCCGCGGCTTTAGCCGAAAAAGAACGATGATAATCGTAAAACGCCGTGCCACCGTATTTGTGCCCCAAGTCCGTAATCCGGTACAAGTAAGTGTCCAGCTCTTCCCTGCGATCTGGCTGAGCAGAACACACCACGTCCCTGTAAAGGCTGAAAGCCAGGACAAACTCAGAAATAGATAGTTTTCTATTAAGCCGAGCATCCTTAGCTCTCAACACCACGGAAACCTCTCTGCAGTTGACGACCCGATTCTCTGAAATATCCTGGGAGGCAATAAGGATGGATGCGAGGTTCACGTCCTTGCCCGCCAGGATATCCTTTTTAATATGTTCCGGAACAAAGTGGGAAGGGGCGATCTGAGGTGTGACAGAAGGCCTACCTG
The DNA here is from genome assembly GCF_014858855.1 of Bufo gargarizans. NCBI lineage: Eukaryota > Metazoa > Chordata > Amphibia > Anura > Bufonidae > Bufo > Bufo gargarizans. The sequence continues at coordinate 125,610,331 of NC_058085.1, forward strand.
CAACGTCCAGCGGAATGGCAGGGGTGACTGCCGACCCTGGAAATTGCGGTGGAACCGTGGGCCTGGATTCCAAAACCGCTACCCTAGCCTGAATGTCCGAAACTGAGCCAGCCAGACCAGTGATGGACGACTGAATCTGAGCTAGGGCCAGCTGTATAGAATCCAGGTTGGAATGGTCCGCCATCGGGGCCGGGGCCGTCATCAGCAGGCGATACAATTCAGCCTTGCGGGCAGACGCCGGATGCCGTATCCCCCTGCGGTTGAGTTCGGCGACCAATCTTGGCACCGTCCAGCTTCTTAATGATGTACCACTGTCGCGCCCTGAGACGGGAGTTCCAGGCATGGAGACATTATCGTCCATATCGGAGGAGACGTGAGACATATTTGACCTGAGAAAAAAGATGAGTAAAGTACACCTAGAAAAAGCAACGATACAGACGAATGCGAAGAGGCCGGACGGAAGAATTGTGAGAAACAATAAAAGTGAAAAAATGCCCATCGGACGAACCACCTACCTGGTAGTACACAAATGGATTTGGAAGCACGGCTCCAAAACCCCAAATGCTAAAGATGGAGCTAATGAAAGGAAAATGACCCTGAGTAGAACCGAAGTTTTAACCCTGCCTTGATAACCATCTATGAACTGACTTACCAGAGAGCGCCCCGGAATTGCCTGGCCGAAAATGTAGAACGCGTACAACTAAAGTCCGAACTAAAGGGAGGAACAATACAACGACAGAATTAAAAGAACATACACAAACCCCCTGAATAACCCGGAGACACAGACAACCTGGGCGATCCAGGGACATTGACAACCTGGGCGATCCAGGGACATTGACAACCTGGGCGATCCAGGGACATTGACAACCTGGGCGATCCAGGGACATTGACAACCTGGGCGATCCGGGGACATTGACAACCTGGGCGATCCGGGGACATTGACAACCTGGGCGATCCGGGGACATTGACAACCTGGGCGATCCGGGGACATTGACAACCTGGGCGATCCGGGGACATTGACAACCTGGGCGATCCGGGGACATTGACAACCTGGGCGATCCGGGGACATTGACAACCTGGGCGATCCGGGGACATTGACAACCTGGGCGATCCGGGGACATAGACAACCTGGGCGATCCAGGGACATTGACAACCTGGGCGATCCAGGGACATTGACAACCTGGGCGATCCGGGGACATTGACAACCTGGGCGATCCGGGGACATTGACAACCTGGGCGATCCGGGGACATTGACAACCTGGGCGATCCGGGGACATTGACAACCTGGGCGATCCGGGGACATTGACAACCTGGGCGATCCGGGGACATTGACAACCTGGGCGATCCGGGGACATTGACAACCTGGGCGATCCGGGGACATTGACAACCTGGGCGATCCGGGGACATTGACAACCTGGGCGATCCGGGGACATTGACAACCTGGGCGATCCGGGGACATAGACAACCTGGGCGATCCAGGGACATTGACAACCTGGGCGATCCAGGGACATAGACAACCTGGGCGATCCAGGGACATTGACAACCTGGGCGATCCAGGGACATTGACAACCTGGGCGATCCAGGGACATTGACAACCTGGGCGATCCAGGGACATTGACAACCTGGGCGATCCAGGGACATTGAAAACCTGGACGATCCAGGGATATTGACAACCTGGGCCCCCCTCGACTAGACCGCAAATTCTGGCACTATGATGCTGAAGGATTTTAACACTAAACTATAAGCTAAAATATAAGCGTGAATTTATCATTATTGGTTTTTTACACAACACCCCTTCTTTTTTTTTTTTTTTCCTTTTTAAACCAGCCAGCATTGCTGCTCTGAAAATGGGCCCACGTATGGTATAATAAACCCGCTGGTAACCTGCTGGAGGGGTTTAGGAGGCATGAATGAAGCTATGCTCCCCAGGACACAGGAGTACCCCTGCACCATAACACCAGAATTTGTGAATACTTTCAATGCTGGCAGCGCTGTTTTCAAAAGCACACAAACATAGCCTCTGCCACTGGCCCTTTAACTCCTTTATGACCCTTATGCAGAGCGGCGTAATACGGAAGCGCGCTGAGCTGGGACACCGCTCCCCCGACCCAGCCGCCTGTGCCTGCGTGGGCGGAACATGCTGGGGGAGAGCGGCATCCCCACCGGGCAACCCCCAAAGCCAGGGACCAGGCCGAACGTGAAACTAGGCTGGAGCGGGGACGCTATACCCCGATTACCTGGCAGGCTGGCGGCGAAGCTGGCGACAGAGGCACGTGACTGCGATAACCCGGAAGTGACGACACTGAAGGAGGGAGCGTGAAGCCGCAGTGATGCGTGAAGCTCGGGCGCCTGGCTGAACGGGAGCGAGAGGTATATATGGCCAGACGCCCCTCCCACAAATACAGGCTGGTACCAGCCTTACCTATTTATTGCTTAACATTCCCCATATGTCTACTTTATGCTGGCATCATTTTGGAAATGTCATTTTATTTTTTTAGGACGTTAGAAGGCTGAGAAGTTTAGAAGCAATTCTTAAAATTTTTTGAGAGATTTTCTTATGTAGGGGCTCATTTTTTGCGGGATGAGGTGACTGTTTTATTGGTACCATTTTGTGGGACATACTCCTGTTTGATCACTTGGTGTTGCACTTTTTGTGATGTAAGGTGACAAAAATAGTTTTTTTTGACTCAGCTCCTGCACTCACCCAGCTCCGGCGGTTACATGACCGCCAGGCCAGAACAGGAAGCGCATAATGCTTCCTGCACTGTATACACAGCGCTCGGTGAGCGCTGTGCATACAGCGATCTAGAAGGCAGGGACACCTGGGCACTGTCCCTGCCTTCTCTAAGGGTTGCCCTGCTGTCACTGACAGCGGGCAACCCGATCTGCAACTGCACGATTAGCGTGCAGCTGGAGTTTCTGAATGGATGATCAGGAACGTCCATTCAAAGATATAGAACCACCTCCCGGACGTTTTTAGTCTATGGGCGGACGGGAGGTGGTTAGGAAACATAACATGAGATGTTGCAGTCTGTTTTTAAACAGCGTCAACCATACGTTTACCTATAGCTTTATATGTCAGTGTCACTCTGCCATTATTACTATTGCTGTCATTGCATTAAAGAGCTTAAAAGTGTGAGAGAAAGAGCATAAATTCTTAAAAAGGAATAAAAGAAAGAAAAAAAGATAATGACAAAATATAACAAATATGAGTTCTAGCAGACCTCTGAGTGGTATCATATACCAGTTTTCATCATATAAACTGCCTGTCCCAAAAAAAGTCGCCACCAAAAAAATGGTCACACTGTGTAATATTTTGTTGGACCGCCTTTAGCTTTGATTACGGCACGCATTCGCTGTGGCATTGTTTCAAAAGCTTCTGCAATGTCACAAGATTTATTTCCATCCAGTGTTGCATTCATTTTTCACCAAGATCTTGCATTGATGATGGTAGAGTCTGACTGCTGCGCAAAGCCTTCTCCAGCACATCCCAAAGATTCTCAATGGAGTTAAGGTCTGGACTCTGTGGTGGCCAATCCATGTGTGAAAATGATGTTTCATGCTCCCTGAACCACTCTTTCACAATTTGAGCCTGATGAATCCTGGCATTGTCATCTTGGAATATGCCCGTGCCATCAGGGAAGAAAAAATCCATTGATGGAATAACCTGGTCATTCAGTATGTTCAGGTAATCAGCTAACCTCATTCTTGAAGCACATACTGTTGGTGAACCTAGACCTGACCAACAGCAGCAACCCCACATCATAGCACTGCCCCCACATGCTTGTACACTAGGCACTAGGCATGATGGGTGCATCACTTCATCTGCCTCTCTTCTTATCCTGATGCGCCCATCACTGTGGAACAGGGTAAATCTTGACTCATCAGACCACATGACCTTCTTCCAGTCCAATCTTCATGCTCCCTAGCAAATTGAAGCCTTTTTTTCTGGTTTGCCTCACTGATTAGTGGTTTTCTTACAGCTACACCACTGTTCAGTCCCAATCCCTTCAGTTCCCTTCACATTGTGCATGTGGAAATGCAATTACTTTCACTATTAAACATAGCCCTGAGTTCTACAGTTGTTTTTCTTCTATTTGATTTCACCAAACGCTTAAGTGATCGCGATCACGATCATTCAGGATCTTTTTCCTGCCACATTTTTTCCTCGAATACGATGGGTCCCCACTATCCTTCCAGTTTTTGATAATGCGTTGGACGGTTGTTAACCCAATTTTAGTAGTTTCTGCAATCTCCTTAGATGTTTTCTCTGCTTGATGCATGCCAATGATTTGACCCTTCTCAAACAGACTAACATCTTTTCCACGACCACGAGATGTGTATTTCGACATGTGCAGTAAGCCGGATTTGGACTAATGCACACTGGCACAATACTAGGTGCTGACTGGGTCAGGTGTAGATGTAGTTAATCGTTTTTGTTCGTGACGCCAATTGCAGGGTGCGCAGGTTATAGTCTCAGGGCCCTTTAAGATGTAATAACTCACGTACCCGGTGAGAAATGCCAGAGTGGGGATAGTGTCTCTGTGTAGCAGTAGTGCTAGTGTCAACAGTGTCTCCTACCTGGGTACGGCTGGACTCCTGGATCCTGGCTCACTTGCAATAAATTGAGTGTTTGCTAGTAGGAGTAATTGAGGAACTTGGTAGCAGTAAATGAGATCCAGACTTGTGATATAATCCTACTTGTCTTTACTTAATGCAGCATAAATCCATACGAGTTACAGCAGTAGTCATCTAGGTCCCAGCAGGTATTGACAATATGTGGCAGGGTTCAAGATCTCTTCTGCTTCTGATCATATGCCTGGAGAATATGGCAGGTATCTATCTATCTTCTGATCTGTCTATCGTCTGCTTGGTATGGGCCTGACTAGCTGAGGAGGTATTTGGGCTTCTCCTGGACTCTGGATATGTACTCACAGCTTGGCTCACAGGGAATGCTTCTTCCTAGAGGCTGGAGGTGGCTCCTTGCTTGTCAACCAGCTGAGGCAGATGGCTCAGGCTGGGAAGGTTCTCTGGTCTCAACCGAGACAGGGTCCCGGTTTGGGATCCCTATTTTCTGGGAGCTCCAACTAACACAACCTTTCCCCTTTCAGGGAGAGCTGGAACACTCACTAGACTTTCTTCTCCCCATGAGACAGGACATGGGATCGGCCCACTTCTGCTCACAGAGGGGGGGCTAAACTGGAATGAACTATTCCAGTCTAGCAATACTAAACTGTCCTAAGGTCCTGCTACATACTGCTGCCACCTGCTGGTGCACATGGAAATTACAGCATAAGGTATAAAACAGGCCTGGAAAATGCATATAATAACAAGAATGACAATAGTGACAATATAATTGCACTTAACATGCGGTAGCAGGGAAAAAGAGTTTGGTAACACACTCCGGGATGTTACACATGGTTGTTTAAGAAATCTGAAGCAACTAATTTCACCAGTTGGGGTTAAATAACTTGTTGCCAGCTAAAAGATAATCGCCCATGCAGTAATTATCCAATAGGAGGCTCATAACTATTTGCTTAGTTAACAACTTATTTTTTTTGATAAGCAGTGTATATATACTATAAAACACTCCCTAAGGCAAAGATCCAGAAAGACTTGTGCTGATGCATCTGAGCCCTCTAGAGGCAACAGAAGACAAAACATTTCAGAATTTTCTGTATTTTCAGTAGTTTTGTTTTAGGTTTCCGGTATATAAACATTATTAATTAAGTTAAATAAGATTTAGATAAAATAATGATATACATGCATTGGAAATGGTGAACAGTATGACCTTTAACTGGTGTTGATCTCTTGTCCATCAAACTGACTGTTGACAAACAACCCATCAGAAAATGATCTTCTGTGTTGGATCGACACTGGTTGTAAACTTATCACCTGAAGTAGCTATTTTGGTAGCAATCTATGGCCACCAACAGATAAACTTGAGCTGGATTTTGTCAGGTCGCCATAGTTTACAATGCAATTGTTGACCATTGTTTCTGCTAGGATAAGTTGACATATCCATTTTATGCAGCAGAAAATCTAGAATCACCACATGGAATCTTGACGTTAAATGTTAGGCAAAAGCATGCATAGCAATTCCATATTATTTATTTAATGCACTTACATAGCACTACTATATTCTGCAGCTCTTTACAGACATTAGCGTCCAACTGTCCCCAATGGGGCTCACAATCTAATTTCCCTATCAGTAAGTCTTTGGAGTGTGGGAGGAAACCCAAGCAAACACGGGGAGAACATACAAACTCCATGCACATGTTGTCCTTGCAAAGCACCACTGCTAACCACTGAGCCACCATGCTGCCCAAAAATATGCATGAAGAATTATGAGAATAATTTCTTCATGTAGACAAATCCTTAGGCCTTGTCCACACTTCAGTGAATCACATTAGTGGTTTTCCACTGTCTGTGGGTCAGAGGAAAAATCATGGAGACATGCACTACTTTGGTCCACGATGGAGACCAAACACGCCCATTTGTCATCCATGTTTTGTCAGTTATTTTTCACAGACCATTGGTAGGAGATGATCTGGAAATAATTTTTTTACTGAGCAGAATCTGTGGAATATGAAGGACACATGGAGGGCAAAAAAGTTACACATGGACCAAACACATATTCTTCACAAATATACATTCCTGGACTTCAGACAGACACTGCAATGTGCTAATGCAAAAAGGGCTAATGCAATTGGAACTGGCCCATTTGCTACAGAAACTCTAGCGAACCATTCATTAGAGGAGGTGAGCCTGTCACCTCAGGCCGCGCCATCTAGTGGGAATGAGGCGGCAGTACAGGAGTCTGTATAATTGTGCAGCTTTGCAGACTGTGAGCCCGTTGGCCATATGTGCTGGTCTTTTAATGCTTATACTGATTCACCAGAGCAAGACTATTGGGTGCCTTCAAATGATGTCACCACATCACCTTGCTCCAATGAGTACCTAGCCGATGTGCACTGACACCACACAGCAGCCCCAAGCTGGCAGTTTATTATGAGTAGATAAAGAGTCTGTTTATGGTTAGCCCTTCCCCTGGTTATTACTGGCTGGTGGATACAAGGCCACTATTGTTGCGGCAGGCCAAGGGTCAGCCACGTGATGATCGTTGCCTCGTGTTCAGGTGAATGACTTCCTTAACACTATCAAGGTGCTAAATGCAGTACTGCTATCAGGGGCCCAGCCAAAAATGGGACCTAGCATGAATCACAGCTAATCTCAAGCTTCTGCACCACCAAAAGGAAGAGCAGGACTGTCTGTTGAGTGTCACAGAGCAATAGCTGCTTTGTTGCTCTGTGTGGCTGGTACAGTTACACGGAAAGTTGGCAACTCAACATTTCTTCTTTGATTACAGAGCACAAGTCAGTGCAGTGTGACATTAGCTCCAGCGATCATGTCACACTGCACTGTGCTGGTTTGCTGAGTCCTGAGTCCTTTTGCAATATTCCCTCTCATGGCAGCAAAGTCTTTCTACCATAAATGAGCCTAATACCTTACTATCTGCATCCAATACATGGCCTGGATAAGGTTCTGGACATTCTTGTCTCCTTCTCTCAGGGGTATTCTGGCAGTAGAGGTAGAGTTTCTTCCTCAAAGACACAGGTTCTCTAAGCTCAGAATTGACTGACAAACTAACCAGGGATGGACCAAGTCAATCACCCTGGTAACCTAAACAGTCTTCCAATTTGTTAGCTGTTTGGTTGCCTTATACATTGCTACTAAGTACATAAACATAATAAATCACAGCATTCAACTCAATTACATTTAATTCACTCTTTTTTTATTATTTAACCCTTTGCAGTAGACCTCTGGGGCACTGCACTGCCCAGAAACAATGATCTGTGTGAAGACAACCAGTCTCTCGTCTCCACACAGTGGAGGAGATTGTTGCATGTAAAGGCAGCTCTCTACCTCCACTGATGGTCCCTGAACTGCCTGCTCCATCAGCACATGTAAATGCCCCTTAAAGGTAGGTTCACGTAGAGTTTTTTGGAGGAGGTTTTAAGGCAGATTTTCCTGCAGGTTTTTCAGTCAATGCCAGAAGTGGATCCATCAGGAAGGAGAAGTATAAGTCCTTCCTTTACATTTCCAATTCCTTTCTAATCCACCTCTGGCTCTTAGAATGAAAAACCTGCTGGAAAATCTCCTCCAAAAGCTCATATTGAACTTACCGAAGGCTGCCTACGGATAAATGAATACAATATGAGAAAAGCTCCGCTGACTCTGACCAGAACATGGGCTTTTAGTGACACCACTGGTCAAATGAGCCCATTGCAAAACACTAATGAATTATTTTTTCCTGCTGCCAACAGCCGGGTGTGGCCCAAGGTCAGCAGTTGAAGACCAGCCCGGGGCAAAGTATTCCTGAGCAACCTGCTGCACACTGGGTGGTTAAGACATCTCCTTACTTCTTCTCATAAGCTCATAGTTATATCCCACGGTAAACACATAATGTGCAGCGTTGATTAATGAGTTACTAAGCAAAGCCACTGATAAAAATGTAGGAAATTATAAAAAGCGGCACACTCACTCCTCACCCTATGACTATTAATCCTTTAATGCTTTTGATAATGATCATCAGGGCCGCCGTCAGCAGTTTCTGACTCTTCCCCACTAACAAGTTCACTCCCGTTGTGCATGCAAATTCTATAAAGTTTGGGTGCTGACAAGCAGTGACCACATGGTAGGGACGTAGATGGTGAAGTACCCCAAAAGGACCACTGCAGATTGTTCATTGTCATTGACAATGACGTTAATACAATGTTTTGTGAGTTAAATGTTGTCATTTGTCATGCACTAGATGGCACAGTATGGACAACAAATGGTTAACAACTTGGCAAATTAGTCAGTGTGTAGAGGGTCTAGTCTGAGCAGTGCAAGGGAGAAGATGTGAATGGATTAGTTAAAGGAAGGCTAAAGGCACAACCAATACTCGCTGTACGGCCTCGATAACGGAATCGGTCAGGGTCTGTTCAGTAAAAAGCTGATGGTCTGTTCCGCAATTTTAATCAGTTTTGTCTGTGATTACGTTCTGTGTTTGCTTTTTCCAACTGGATTGCATCCGTCTTGAATACACGTGAACTAAAACTGAAGAAATTAAGAATTAGGCCTCATGCACGTTGCCCGGCCGTGCCCATATTGTGGCCCGCAAACACTTGAACGGGTCCACAATCTGGAAGGAGCTGTGTGGAGCGGAGGCACTAAACCCCATGGAAACACTACAGAGTGCTTCCATGGGTTTCTCTCCGTGCCTTCAATTTTTTTTGCGGAGTTGACGGATTATGGACCTGTTCAGGGGCGGACTGAACATTCAAGCACTCGGGCATGGACCGAGGGCTCGTGGCCACTAGGAGGCGTCATCAGGGCCGTCTTCTGCACTCACATGTAATGGAGCGCTCTGACTGAGTTCTGACATGAAGTACAGTGACCATGCCGGGCCCCGTCAGAGTGCTCCTCAAACATGTATAATATCAGGCAAGGAAAGACGGGGGTGTTGGCGCAGAGGCAAGAGTGTGTGCACTCACACACCCAGCAGTTCTTGTCACTGTTCCATGGCAAAGCAGGGAGCGCTCTCCATTCCCTGCTTCACTGTTCTTCTGAGCGCCCGGGAATCGGCCTCTGACTGGGTTCCGTCATGAAGTACAGTGACCAGGCCGGGCCCCGTCAGAGTGCTCCTCAAACATGTATAATATCAGGCAAGGAAGGGGGGGGGGGAGTGTTGGCGCAGAGGCAAGAGTGTGTGCACTCACACACCCGGCAGTTCTTGTCACTGTTGCATGGCAAAGCAGGGAGCGCTCTCCATTCCCTGCTTCACTGTTCTTCTGAGCGCCCGGGAATCGGCCTCCAGCACAGCCAGCAGTGCGATGTGAGTGTGGGAGCGCGTCATCAGGAACAAAGGTAAGTATGTGGTGTTGTTCTTTTTTTTATATAAAGCTGCAGACTGGGGGCAACAACTATTGTGAGGGGGCTGTGGGCATAACTAATTTGAGGGGGCACATATCTGGCATAACTACTGTGAGGGGGCACATATTTGGCACTAACCACTG